>NC_041386.1:428191612-428201198 GCF_002162155.2 Triticum dicoccoides | reverse complement strand
GGGCCTCGGGCGACGGCGGCGATGTGGGGCTCCCGCACGCCACATGTCGGTTTCCGGTTGGGGCGGCGGCGATGTCCGGCGCGTCCGGACGTTGTCCGGCGCGCAAAGAGACGGGGAGCTAGGTTAGGGTAGGAATGGATCCGGGATTTTCAGGGGAGAGATCTTTATATAGGCATAGAGGGAGCTAGGAGAGTCCAAATGAGGTGCGGTTTGCGGCCACGCGATCGTGATCGAACGCTCTAGATGATGGAGAGATTTTTTGTGGGTTTTGGGCCAAATTGGAAGGGTGTTGGGCTGAACACACACGAGGCCTTCTCGGTCTCTCGGTTAACCGTTGGAGTATCAAACGAAGTCCAAATGGTACGAAACTTGACAGGCGGTCTACCGGTAGTAAACCAAGGCCGCTTGGCAAGTCTCGCTCCAATCCGGAAATGTTTAACCCCCACACATGAAAAGAGGTAGAAAGGACCACCGGAGGAGATAGGAGCGCCGGAATGCAAAACGGACAACGGGGAAAAAGCTCGGATGCATGAGACAAACACGTATGCAAATGCAATGCACATGATGACATGATAAGAGATGCATGACAAAGGCAACAACACACGAAGACAAAGACCCGAACCCGAGAAAATAAAATAACTTAGCGCCAGAAACAGCAAGAGTTGGGATACATATAAGGTAAATTACATCCGGGGTGTTACAGAAGCTTTTGGTTCCCGGCGGCAGGATGGCGATAGTGGGGCGACGTGGGAGGTGGCGGCGTTGCAGAGGGGATGTTGCGGGGCCGGCAGCCGACAGATTCACCGGAGAAAATGGGCGGCTGTGGCAGCGACGAAGGAGACATGCGAGGGTTTGTTGTTGGAATGGGAGAGGATGGCCAATATGCCACCGACCAGCGGGCCAGGGGGAGTAGGCGGGCACGCGCGTCCATCGCTTGTCCGCTCGATGCAAATCCGGCTCAAAATTGGGTTAGGATTGGGTCGGCACGCGGACGAAAAGCGGACACGCGTCCGTTTGGGTCGACGCATTGGGTCGACTTTTTTATCTGCGTCGACTCAAACAGACGCGCGCGGATGAAATGGGTCGCCACGTTGGAGTTGCTCTTAGTATCAATTTTTCCCGTTTTATTATCAATAACCAGGGAAAATGTATACAAACTTGGTTCAGTGAAGCCCAAAAACAAAATTACCTTTTTAGAAAGAAAAAAATCAAAATAAAGTATAGAAGGGGAGCTGGGAGCAGAAAGAAGGGAAAGGATCCAAGGCAAGGCATATTGTACTGTTGATGGTTGTTACGCAATGAACACCACACAAGTCCTCACGTGCGTCTGCTGAACTGTCCTTTAGACTTTAGCACTACGTATGGTTGCACTTCTTTTCTTTACTGCATTCATGGTGATGGTGTGCGTCTATTTTGGATCTCTATGTTTTTGAAATACTCTCTCCGTCTTATAATATATAAGAGCATTTTTATACTATATTAGTGTTAAAAACACTCTTATATTATATGACAAAGGGAGAACAAAAAAAGAGAAGACATTTTTCATCTTTTGCTGATACCCTGCACTATCTTTTTTCTTCGAAAGTTAGCAGGAGAGATGCTGAGATTCCATTGCAGAAGGGTACCCTGCACCATCTTTTATGCAACATAACAGGAGTATTGCACAGGCGTGGTTGAAAATAAAGCTGGGTTACAGATGAAGACAAATTGTAGAAGGGAGTATTTTTTGACAAATCTGGCCCCTTACAGCGACTTCAAGCACATCTGGCCCCTGACCGAAACTACTACTAAATCTGGCCCCTGGGGTCGGCGCTAAAATGCAGGACGCTGTATATACACACCTCGACTCTATACGCTATGTCACTGAACTAGTGGGCCCAACAGCGGCCCGTCAAGCCGAACGGATGGCAAAACCGGAGACCTGGCATATTCGGCGCCACGGTGTTGAGCGCCAACATGCGGCGCCACGGTACTGAGCGCCGAGCTTCGGCGCCACAGCGAGCGGCGCCGTCATCCTTAGAAAAAACCAACGCTCTTGTTTGCATCGTGTTGACGCTCAAAAGTGGCACGATCATAAAGCAGCATGCCGGGGCAAAAACCTTGCCGGGGTGAAATCTTGCCGGTGTGAAAGCTTGCCGATGTGAAGGCTTGCCGGCGTGGAAAGCTTGCCGGCGCAGAAAGATCGCCGGTGTGGAAGCTTGCCGGTGTAAAATCTTGCCGGGGGAGAAACCTTGTCAGGGAGGAACCCTTGCCGGAGTACAAATCTTGCCGGAGTGAAACCTTGCTGGTGTGAAAGCTTGCCGGGTAGAAACATTGCCGGTGTGGAAAGCTTACTCGGATGGAAAACTTGCCGGGTTGGAGGCTGTGATAATCAATCGGACGAGAAGTTGAAGATGGCCTCAGATGGAGAAGTGATCTACATGGAAGAGTTCCGTATTATTGATATGAACATCATTAAAGTTTGGGTCATCACCGTCCGATTTCATCTCGAAGGCCGAAACTATGCTCAAAGTACTAAAATCTTATATTCAGAGTACAGTTTGGCCGATTATGCCCCCAAGACGACCTTAAATGGAAAAAGGATCTACACGGGTTGTCTACGTCTTGTCGAAACGATTGATTTTGATATAAAAATTGTCCAAATCCGAGTTCGTATGCAAAAGTTAGAGCAATCGGAGTGCAGCCCTGTCACGAGGCGAGATGTGGCGCGCCCCACCACACACATGTCTGATGGGCAGCGCGAGGGAATAGCCGGTTTTGCGCGGCCAATTTAACCCTCAAGATGACCTCTGATAAAAAAACCTTCAACATGAAAGTTGTTCGTCTCGTCGAAACGGTCAAGATTGCTTTTGGGCTCGTTTTCATCCGAGATCGTTTACCACCACAAAAAAGACCCACAAGGTGCAGCCAGTTTAAACCGAACAGTTTCAGAAAGTTCGGGTAAAACCAATCCGAATTTGACTAGGGTTTTGGACGTGAATCCAAGCCTTTTCCTTGCACGGGAAGTCCAGCCGCCTCTTATATGAACAACACACAATCGAACAAATCTATCTACATCTTTTACCTTTACTTTTCCTTCTCCCTTGTTCTTCTTCTTCCTCGTTCTTCGTTCGTTCTTCTTCATTGCAGGACGGCGAACCTCGAGGCTCTAGGGGCGGTCAGGCCGACCTAGGGCAGCCCATAGCCGCCGCGCGTCCAGACGGGGTCCCTCCCGGGCGCGTGGGGTTTCGGGTCTACAAAAGCACCCGCCGGATTGCTTGCGTACCGCGCTTCCGGCAGGTCTCCTTCGACGTGAGCTGCGGTGCATCACCCCCGGTGTTGGAGGTACACGGTGACGTGTTCGTGTGCGAACACACTTTTTGGCGACTCCGCTGGGGACGAAGCTTTGAACGGTCTCCAGCCCATTCTTGCTACGAAGAGATCGTCATCAAGTTGCTGCAATCTACAAAGGTAACATGAATACCCAATTCCCCTTTGTAGATGCAAATAATCCATATGTTGTTGCTAGATCACCTAATGAGCATAATGTATCGGCTAGCCCTAGTTTTATCAATCATGCATGTAATTATGTGCAAGGGCCGATGCAAAACAATCTTCATGCTTCAAATTCTTACAATTTTAGCAACATACAACATATGTATCCAAACTCCCACACTGGTAGAAAAAGGGCCTATAGTCCCGGTTCGTAAGGGCCTTTAGTCCCGATTCCTGAAGCGGGACTAAAGTGTCGGTACTAATGCCCTGTACCTTTAGTCCCTGTTCAATCCAGAACCGGGACTGATGGGCCTCCACGTTGGCAGTGCGCAGAGCCCAGGCAGGAGACCCTTTGGTCCCGGTTGGTGGCACCAACCGGGACCAATAGGCATCCACGCGTCAACATTTCTGTGGCTGGGGTTTTTGTTTTTTTTTTGAAGGGGGGGGGGGTTGGGGGTTTTGGGGGGTTAATTTAGGTGTTTCATATATTGTGTTAGCTAGCTATAATTAATAGAGAGAAGTGTCCTCTCTTACGTCCGTGCTTGGTCGATGCTACGTACTATACATACGTATAGAGAGGACTAGACACTCTAGTTAGCTAGTAAGCAAACGAAGGAAACAAAAGATCGTCATGAACATATATGCATACAGAGAGAAGTGATATTGACCACCTCTCCTTCTCCGAGAGACTGGTCGAACAACAAGTTCTCGTATATCTACCCGACACTACCGGCTACATATATGCAATAATTATCTCTTACAAATATAATCATACGGACTCATGGTCCACATAGTATTCTCCGTCTTCAGCGATCACTTGTTCAAGAAAGAATGCCGCCAATTCCTCTTGAATTGCTCGCATGCGAGCTGGTGCTAGGAGTTCATCCCGCTTCCGAAACATCTATAGAAAGGGGTCAATACATATATATATATGAATGAATGAAACTCAATACAAATGATGGTAATAAAATAAAATTGTGAATGTTTTTATTTACGTACTTCATATTGTTCGTCAGAGTACCCGCCCCGCTCACAGGTCGTGTGGTGGATGGACTCGCAAACGTAGTATCCACAGAAATCATTCCCTTTTTCCTGCCACAACCACTTTACAAGAAATAGAGGTCAATCAAACTGATAAGCAAGAATGCTAAATGGTATTGATGAAACTAGCGCTTGAATCACTAGGAGATGCGCGGAACATGCTACTATAGTACTTACTTTCGGGTGTTTAAATTCCAGCTCCTTCGGCAGTCCCGGAACTGTTCTGGTGAATTTTCTCCAAACCCTGCCAGACAAAGAAAACAATTACTTGATATCAAGAAATGAACAAAGTTGCTGATATGGTGGATAATGATCGATTTAACTTACTTCTTGAGGATTTCAGTCATGTCCGCATACTCCTGGGGATCTTTTCGTTTAGAGTCCAAGACGGTTACTACTCCCTGCTCAAGCCTAATCTCTAGGAGAATATAGTGGAAACTGCACAGCATGCATAACTCATCAATTACATTACTATAACCTGGACTAATATATAAGGGAAACCGAATATGCACAAGATAGTAACACTCACTTGAAGTTGTAAGGAAAGAGTATTATATCTTTGTTTTCATTTTTTTTGAATGATCGTAGCAAGTTGGCCTCGGTATCTCCGGGATGATGTTGAACCTCAGTTGCATCTATGAGATATGTGTTAATGAACCCAATATCACCGATTTGTCTTTTCTTCAATTCAGCGATCTTCATTTTGCATAATATAGTGAGGATAATTATAAATACATGCAATGAAAGAGATGAGCTATATAGAGAGACTTAATGACAGAAGTAGTAGTACTTACAGACAGTAGCAGGTGATCGTTGTTTTATCGAGGGCCAATTGATTGAAAAACTGATAGAACTCCTCAAATGGAATAGGCAATAGTTCAATTCCAACGAGGTCATGCTCCGGTTTAACTCTCGCATACAAAGTACTCCTCCCCCCAGACTCTCTGCAGACTTTCAAGCACCAATCATGTAATCTTCGCATCATCGTTGTTAAAGATTTTGCATCTTTGACGAGAGGCTTCCCGTACTCGTATCTGTGTATCTGCACCTCCATGGTATCATAATGTACATCGTCGGGCAGGTAATCGTCAACATTGCCATAACCGGGCACCATCCTCGGATCAACGATGTCGCTAGGCACCTTGAGGGGGGGCACGATTGCTTCGCTTGTTCGCCGAGCTGGGCAATTTGTTTCCCAGCTGCTCGTCGTTCTTTCAGCCTTTGATCACTGACTGTACTTCCCGACCGCTCCGCTTCGGCCCATGTCTTTGCAATAATGCGCTCATAGTTGCCTTTCGGCGAAGACTTGGGTGGTTTTGCCAGGGCAGCCAGAGTGCGCTTCACTTTCACCGGATCTACCTTCTCCTCCGGAGGTGGATGTCTCTTTGCTCTCAACCCTTGAAACCAGTCATCCACTTTGGTTCGTGCGATCTCGGCGTTCTCCTCCGGGGTCCTCTCATATGGTAACTTCTCTGGAGTCTTCAGAGAAGGACTGAATCTGTATGTCCTCCCGCCTCTGGTTGTACTGCTAGACGCCGACCGAGCAGACGGAGCGGTTGTCTTCTTTACTTGCTTATGAGGCGGAGGAGAAGGACTACGACGCGCTGGAGCAGCTGGAGCAGCGGCAGGTCTCTTCCTCCCTTGATGACGAGGCGGAGAAGGAGGAGGCTGGCTGCTCGGGCGCGTCGGCGCAGGTGGAGAAGGAGGCGGAGTGCCGCCACGCGCCGGAGAAGGAGCCGGCCGAGGGCCCTGATCGTCACTCGCCGGAGGAGGAGGCGGTGGAGGAGGCGGAGTTCCCTGACTCGCCGGAGGAGGAGGAGGAGGAGGCGGAGGCGTCCAGTTCAGAAGGTTGATCATCTCCTTCCGCCATAGGCATGGAGTCTTCAGAGTAGACCCCAGCCGAGTCTCCCCTTCACCGGTAGGGTGGTCAAGCTGGAGGTCCTCAAATCCCTCCGTTATTTCATCCACCATCACCCTAGCATATCCTTCTGGAATCGGCCGGCAGTGAAAAGTTGCGCCGGGTTCAGTAGGATAAACAGAGCCAACAGCCGCCTTGACCTTCAAATTCATCCATTGCGTCATAAGGTGGCAATTTTGAGACTCCGTGATAGCATCCACGGGATAGCTGGCAGGAGCCATCAAGGCATGCTCTGGCTGAAGCAGCTCGGTGGAAGCCATGCTGCTTCTGCGCTGAGATGGCGGGGTAGCTTCGGGGGAGGCTTCGGCAGTACGTTTGTTGCGATTTGCTTCTCGTTCCTCTATCGCGTCTACCCTTGCTTGCAGTGCCTGCATTTGGGTCTGCTGCACTTTTTTCCTCCTCTCATGGGATTTGTAACCGCCTGCGTCCGAAAACCCAACCTTCCACGGAATGGAGCCTGGCGTGCCTCGTGTCCGTCCAAGGTGCTCAGGATTCCCGAGGGCCATTGTGAGCTCGTCGTTCTCTCTGTCTGGAAAGAACTTCCCTTGCTGCGCTGCTTCGATATACTGCTTAAGCTTCCTGACTGGTATGTCCATTTGATCGTTCGTCCAAATGCACTTCCCTGTTACAGGGTCCAAGGTTCCACCAGCCCCGAAGAACCAAGTCCGGCAACGGTCTGGCCAGCTAATTGTCTCTGGTTCGATCCCTTTATCAACCAGATCATTCTCAGTCTTGGCCCACTTAGGCCGGGCTACGAGGTAGCCACCTAACCCCTTGCGATGGTGAAGCATCTTCTTCGCAGCATTTTGCTTGTTTGTCGCCGACATCTTCTTACTCTTTTCCGATGTCTTGTGGGCCACAAATGCGGGCCAGTGATCTCTGATCTTCTCATATCTGCCCTTGAATTCTGGTGTCTCATTATTTTTGACAAACTTATTCAGCTCTTTCTTCCACCTCCTGAATAGTTTTGCCATCCTCTTAAGAGCAAAAGACTTCAGCTCAGTCCAAAGATCATTTTTCTGCATATCATTGACATAAGACACCTCAGGGTCTTCTGTAGCCGGCTTAAACCATTGCTGGATGCTTATCGAGATCTTGTCCCTAACCAGAACCCCGCACTGAGCAACAAATGCGCTCTTTGTCCGGAGGGGTTCAATCGGTTGGCCGTCAGGCGCGATTGCTATGATCTCAAACTTTTCATCCGAGCTCAACTTTTTCTTCGGGCCTCGTCTCTTTACCGAAGTTGTGCTCGATCCGGAGGGCTAGAAAAAAGAACAAAGACTTAATTAATATGTGTACATACCAAAACAATGAATGCATCAATCAGCTAGTCAGCACAGGCTTAACTAATATATATACCTGGCAGGACTCGGTTCGGTCACCGGAGCCGTCATCACGGTCTCCTTCTTGCACCGGCATTGGGTCACCGGAGCCGTCCTCATGTTCTTCTTCTTGCACCCGCATTAGGTCACCGTAGCCAGCTTGTTCACCCTCTCCTTCCAGACCATCGGTTTTGTTGAGAAACAACAAGACGGCATCACTTCCTTCTGCGATTATGTCCCTCAACAACGCTTCTTTTGCTTCGTCTTGGGCGGTGTCCATAGTTTCTACAAATATTTACAACATGGCAATTATTATTCAAACATGACAGATAGATATATTAGTGCCAAACATAGAACTAGCTACCTAATCATAGTAAACTATCGGGAGGGGGTATATATCGACAACGACGACACTACATCTATGTCCCTCGACGACCCTCGATCCCGATAAAAAAAAGAGGAAGAAGAAAAAAAAGAGGAGAAGAAAGAATAGAGGAGTTCTCCTCTATTCTTTCTTATCCTCTTTTTTTTTCTTCTTCTTCCTCTCATGTTCGAGAGCATCGCCGAGGGGTCGGGAGGTTGCCTAGTGTCAAAGGATTCAACAAAACCATGTCTTCATCATTAGGCGAAAGTAACATGTGCATGATGGTACGAAGCTCTCCAAAGTTATTTTGGAACGGAGTCCTAGATAGGATAATTCGCTTTTTGGTACAAAGTTCAGCAAGAACCTTCCAAATATCGTTATTTGGAAGGCCTTTGCTGAAATTCATACAAGAAGGCAAATTATCCTATCCGGGACACCATTCCAAAATAATTTTGGAGGACTTTGTCATGCCCTGGTTACTTCTGGCTAATGATGAAGCCATGGATTTCTTCAATACTTTGACACTAGGAAACCTCTCTCGACCCCTCGGCGATCCTCGACCCCTCGAACCCTCGACGACCCTGGAACCCTCGACCGCTCGGCGATCCTCTTCTTCCTCTCATGTTCGAGAGGATCGCCGAGTGGTCGGGAGGTTGCATAGTGTCAAAGGATTCAACAAAACCATGTCTTCATCATTAGGCGAAAGAGGAGAAGAAGAAAGGAATAGTGGAGAAGAAGAAAAATAGAATATATTCTATTTTCTCTTCTTCTCCACTATTCCTTTCTTCTTCTCCTCTTCTTTTTCTTCTTTTTTCTTCTTCTTATTTATTTCTCCTCTTCTTCCTCTCCTCTTCTTCTTCTTATTTAGTTCTCTCGACCCCTCGTCCCTCTCTCGACCCCTCGACGACCCTCGTCCCTGATAACATTTTTTTTCTCCCCTCGACACCTCTCGACCACTTGTCCCACTCTCTACCCCTCATCATCATCTATCACCCCCTCGTTTTCTTTAGCATATATCCATGAACAAAATAGAGGAGAAGATCGAAGAAAAAAAAGAAGTCTTCCTCTTCTTATTTTCCTTTTTCCACTCCTTCCTTTTCTTCTTCTTCTTGTTCTTCTTCTTCTTCTTCTTCTTCTTCTTCTTCTTCTTCTTCCTTCTTCCTTCTTCCTCTTTTATTCCTTTTCCTTATTCTACTTTTTCCTCTACACTAACCTAATTAAAATGCACTAACCTAAAATCGATATCTACTAACAAACTAAATAAAAAATTAATACATATATGAAAAAACATATATAAACAAAAAAATGCTATGAACATTATATTCATACATACATATATAGCTATAAACAAAAAAATTAATACATATATGAAAAAACATATATAAAAAAATGCTATGAACAGAGCCTCGATGGCGGCGGCTCACAACGGGGGCGGCCGGCGAGGGCGACGGCGGCGTCGGCGATGGC
>NC_041386.1:428174580-428191125 GCF_002162155.2 Triticum dicoccoides | reverse complement strand
TTTAGTCCCGGTTGGTGCCACCAACCGGGACCAAAGGCCTCTTTTCAGCAGCCCAAAGGGCGGGAAGCGGCGGCCTTTGGTCCCAGTTGGTGGCACCAACCGGGACTAAAGGGGGGCATTAGTCCCGGGTCGTAGCACCAACCGGGACTAATGCTGCCATTTAGCCCCGTTTGGTGCCACCAACCGGGACCAAAGGCCTGTGCTGCCCCGAACCCAAATATTTAGTCCCACCTCGCTAGTTGAGAGGGAGGCGCACCTGTTTATAATGTGCGGTGCGCCTTCCCTCTCGAGCTCCTCTCTAAAGCAGGCTTTCGGGTCTAACACTGCAATCTGTGCCTGTGGGCCTACTGGGCCTCCCGCGGGCCTGAATCCTGGCCCATGGTAGGGTTTCTAGTCGTATTGAGGCCGTGGGGGCCCAGTAGGTGGCACTTTTTTGTTTTCTTGTTTTTTTGTTTCTACTTAGAACTAAATACTTATAGTTTTGTAGTGATTTCTTTTTTATTTTAGGTCACAAAAATTAAATTTTCTGTTAGTGCCATTAGTTTTAAAATTTGAATAGTTTAAATTTGATTTTTTTAAAATTTGTGTGAATCACTAGTTTATGAATAACTTTACTACAAAAATTGATTTTTGAGTCAATCTTTTTCCTGCTATTTAATATTACTGTGTTTTATCATTATACTCAATTTGGTAATTTTAGTTAGTCATAACAAATATTATAGGAGTGAGCCCTATTTTTTTCCAGTTTTTTTGTTTTGTTTTCTGCATTATTTATTTCCTTTTGTTTTTTGCTTTATTTTTTAATTCTTTTTGCTTTTAGTTTTAGAAAAATTATAAACTTTCTGTTAGTGCCATTAGTTTTCAAATTTGAAAACACTTTTTTAGTTTTTTTGTTTTCTTTGTTGCTTTATTTATTTTATTTTATTTCTACTTACAACAAAATACTTATTGTTGCTATTTTTATTTTTTTCCAGTTTTTTGTTTTGTTTTTTGTATTATTTATTTTCTTTTGTTTTTTGCTTTATTTTTTTAATTCTTTTTGCTTTTAGGTCAGCAAAGTTATAAACTTTCTGTTAGTGCCATTAGTTTTAGAAAAAATATAAACTTTCTGTTAGTGCCATTAGTTTTCAAATTTGAATAGTTAAAATTTGAACATAGATGCACCTATAGAGAAAATTTGACCTAAATTCATAGTTTTCAAATGAACTCTGAAAAAGTTGGCATAGCATACTCGTCTGTTATAAATTTGGCATGGTATCATCATAATAGTTGCGGGAGAAAGTCTTCACTTTTTCTTCGCTTGTGTCATTTGCTTATTGCGCCGTAACCATGGATAATCTTCATTGTTTATTAGGATGCTTGGGTCAGTCTTGACATTGAAGGGAGGAATTTCATGAAACTTTTCATAATCTTCAGACATGTCTGTCTTGCCGTCCACTCCCAGGATGTCCCTTTTTCCTGAAAGAACTATGTGGCACTTTGGCTCATCATATGATGTATTCGCTTCCTTATCTTTTCTTTTTCTCGGTTTGGTAGACATGTACTTCACATAGATAACCTGTGCCACATCATTGGCTAGGACGAACGGTTCGTCAGTGTACCCAAGATTTTTCAGATCCACTGTTGTCATTCCGTACTATGGGTCTACCTGTACCCCGCCGCCTAACAGATTGACCCATTTGCACTTAAACAAAGGGACCTTAAAATCAGGTCCGTAGTCAAGTTCCCATATGTCCACTATGTAACCATAATATGTATCCTTTCCGCTCTCGGTTGCTGCATCAAAGCGGACACCGCTGTTTTGGTTGGTGCTCTTTTGATCTTAGGCGATCGTGTAAAATGTATTCCCATTTATCTCGTATCCTTTGTAAGTCAATACAGTCAAAGATGGTCCCCTGGACAACAAGTACAACTCATCACAAACAGTGTTGTCACCTCTGAGACGTGTTTCCAACCAACTGCTGAAAGTCCTGATGTGTTCACATGTAATCCAGTCGTCGCACTGCTCCGGGTGTTTGGAGCGCAGACCGTTCTTGTGTTCATCGACATACGGGGTCACCAAGGTAGAGTTCTGTAGAACTGTGTAGTGTGCTTGAGACCAAGAATATCCGTCCCTGCATATTATTGAGTCTCTTCCAAGAGTGCCTTTTCCAATCAGTCTCCCCTCATACCGCGATTTAGGGAGACCTATCTTGTTAAGGCCAGGAATGAAGTCAACACAAAACCCGATAACATCCTCTGTTTGATGGCCCATGGAGATGCTTCCTTCTGGCCTAGCGCGATTACGGACATATTTCTTTAGGACTCCCATGAACCTCTCAAAGGGGAACATATTGTGTAGAAATACGGGCCCCAGGATGACAATCTCGTCGACTAGATGAACTAGGACGTGCGTCATGATATTGAAGAAGGATGGTGGGAACACCAGCTCGAAACTGACAAGACATTGCGCCACATCACTCCTTAGGCTTGGTACGATTTCTGGATCGATCACCTTCTGAGAGATTGCATTGAGGAATGCACATAGCTTCACAATGGCTAATCGGACGTTTTCCGGTAGAAGCCCCCTCAATGCAACCGGAAGCAGTTGCGTCATAATAACGTGGCAGTCATGAGACTTTAGGTTCTCAAACTTTTTCTCTGGCATATTTATTATTCCCTTTATATTCGACGAGAAGCCAGTCGTGACCTTCATACTGAGCAGGCATTCAAAGAAGATTTCTTTCTCTTCTTTCGTAAGAGCGTAGCTGGCAGGACCTTTATACTACTTCGGAGGCATGCCGTCTTTTTTGTGCAAACGTTGCAGGTCCTCCCGTGCCTCAGGTGTATCTTTTGTCTTCCCATACACGCCCAAGAAGCCTAGCAGGTTCACGCAAAGGTTCTTCGTCACGTGCATCACGTCGATTGAGGAGCGGACCTCTAGGTCTTTTCAGTAGGGTAGGTCCCAAAATATAGATTTCTTCTTCCACATGGGTGCGTGTCCCTCAGCGTCATTCGGAATAGCTAGTCCACCGGGACCCTTTTCAAAGATTACGTAGTGTAAATCATTGACCATAGCAAGCACGTGATCACCGGTGCGCATGGCGGGCTTCTTCCGGTGATCTGCCTCGCCTTTGAAATGCTTGCCTTTCTTTCGACATTGATGGTTGGTTGGAAGAAATCGACGATGGCCCAGGTACACATTCTTCCTGCATTTGTCCAGGCATATACTTTCAGTGTCATCTAAACAGTGCGTGCATGCGTGGTATCCTTTGTTTGTCTGTCCTGAAAGGTTACTGAGAGCGGGCCAATCGTTGATGGTCACGAACAGCAATGCCTTAAGGTTAAATTCCTCCTGTCTATGCTCATCCCACGTACGTACACCGTTTTCATTCCACAGCTATAAAAGTTCTTCAACTAATGGCCTTAGGTACACATCAATTTCGTTGCCGGGTTGCTTAGGGCCTTGGATGAGAACTGACATCATAATGAACTTCCGCTTCTTGCACATCCAAGGAGGAAGGTTATACATACATAGAGTCACGGGCCAGGTGCTATGATTGCTGCTCTGCTCCCCGAAAGGATTAATGCCATCCGCGCTTAAAGCAAACCATACATTCCTTGGGTCCTTTGCAAACTCATCCCAGTACTTTCTCTCGATTTTTCTCCACTGCGACCCGTCAGCAGGTGCTCTCAACTTCCCATCTTTCTTTCGGTTCTCACTGTGCCATCGCATCAACTTGGCATGCTCTTCATTTTTGAACAGACGTTTCAACTGTGGTATTATAGGAGCATACCACATCACCTTCGCAGGAACCCTCTTCCTGGGGGGCTCGCCGTCAACATCACCAGGGTCATCTCGTCTGATCTTATACCGCAATGCACCGCATACCGGGCATGCATTCAGATCCTTGTATGCACCACGGTAGAGGATGCAGTCATTAGGGCATGCATGTATCTTCTCCACCTCCAATCCTAGAGGGCATACGGCCTTCTTTGCTGCATATGTACTGTCGGGCAATTCGTTATCCTTTGGAAGCTTCTTCTTCAATATTTTCAGTAGCTTCTCAAATCCTTTGTCAGCCACAGCATTCTCTGCCTTCCACTGCAGCAATTCCAGTACGGTACCGAGCTTTGTGTTGCCATCTTCACAATTGGGGTATAACCCTTTTTTGTGATCCTCTAACATGCGATCGAACTTCAGCTTCTCCTTTTGACTAATGCATTGCGTCCTTGCATCGACAATGACCCGGCGGAGATCATCATCATCGGGCACATCGTCTGGTTCCTCTTGATCTTCAGCAGCTTCACCCGTTGCAGCATCATTGGGCACATCGTCTGGTTCCTCTTGATCTTCACCAGCTCCCCCCGTTGCAGCATCACCGTATTCAGGGGGCACATAGTTGTCATCATAGTCTTCTTCTTCGCCATCTTCCATCATAACCCCTATTTCTCCGTGCCACGTCCAAACATTATAGTGTGGCATGAAACCCTTGTAAAGCAGGTGGGAGTGAAGGATTTTCCGGTTAGAGTAAGACCTCGTATTCCCACATTCAGTGCATGGATAACACATAAAACCATTCTGCTTGTTTGCCTCAGCCGCATCGAGAAACTGATGCACGCCCTTAATGTACTCGCGGGTGTGTCTGTCACCGTACATCCATTGCCGGTTCATCTGCGTGCATTATATATAATTAAGTATCCAAATTAATAGAAGTTCATCATCACATTCAAACCAAAGTGCATACATACTTCTCATCTAACAACATATAGCTCTCTAGAGCATCTAATTAATTAAACCATACATTGAAACTATGTAAAACATTTCAATGCGAAAACAAATGCGATCATAATCGCAACCAAGGTAACAATTGATCCAACGGCATAATTATACCAAGCCTCGGTATGAATGGCATATTTTCTAATCTTTCTAATCTTCAAGCTTTTTGCATCCATCTTGATCTTGTGATCATCGACGACATCCGCAACATGCAACTCCAATATCATCTTCTCCTCCTCAATTTTTTTTTATTTTTTCCTTCAACAAATTGTTTTCTTCTTCAACTAAATTTAACCTCTCGACAATAGGGTTGGTTGGCATTTCCGATTCACATACATCCTAGATAAATAAAATCTATGTCACGTTGGTCGGCATAATTTTCATAAACAATAAATGAACCAATAGTTATAAAGATAATATACGTACCACATCCGAATCATAGACAGGACGAGGGCCGACGGGGGCGGATACCAAAACCATCGCACTATATAAGATGCAATAATAAATGTAAGAAAATGATACAAGTATCTATCTAAACATACAAGTAAGATATTTTTCCTTTCAGAAAGAAGATAAGAACAAGAGGCTCACCACGGTGGTGTCGGTGATGAGATCAGCGCGGGTGATCGACGGCGGTGAAGACGGGGACGGGGCGTGACGGACCGCTAAATCTAGACAAATATCGAGGAAAATGGAGCTTGGAGGTCGAGCTTCGAGAGGAGAAAGCTTAAGTAGTGTGGCTCGGGCATTCCATCGAACACCTCATGTGCATAGGAGGTGAGCTAGAGCACCACAAAGCCCTCTCCCCCTCGGCCAGAAAAAACAGAGCACTGTGCTCTGCTCTTGCGCGAGGGGGTATATATAGGCACCTCATTGGTCCCGGTTGGTGACATGAGCCGGGACTAAAGGGGAGTCTTTGGTCCCGGTTCAAGCCACCAACCAGGACCAATGGTGGTGGGCCAGGAGCGAGGCCGATTGGTCCCGGTTCATCCCACCAACCGGGACCAAAAGGTCCAGATGAACTGGGACCAATGGCCCACGTGGCCCGGCCGGCCCCCTGGGCTCACGAACCGGGACCAATGCCCACATTGGTCCCGGTTCTAGACTGAACCGGGACTAATGGGCTGACCCGACCTGGACCAAAGCCCTGTTTTCTACTAGTGCCATGCATCGGCAACCCCACAAATCCATATGCCGATGAACAACATGATGGGTTTGGCTAATCAATTTGAAACACCACATGTTAAAATTTCCAATAGCATACAAGAAAGTGTTTCACCTTTTTATTCATCGGCAACTAATTTGCAATATGTGAATCCAACATTGCCGATGGATGGGAGAATTGGCCATGCTACTACTGGCTATTCGGCCAGTTACTCTCAACCATCATATGCTACACCTTATGTTAGTAATTTTTCGGCACCATACACAACTGTAGATGCTCATAATTCGGCTTCACACCTTTCTGATCATAGCCGAATAAATGTAAATTTTACGGGAGCGGTTGTGCCAAATATTGTAGAAGATGAGGTAGTGGTGGCTGCATTGAAGAGTTTAGCCCAAAATAAGAGGATTAGTGCTATTTGCCTTGAACAACATGAAAAAGGGGCTATTTCCTGATTATGCCGCAATAAAAGCTAGAGTTTTGCAAGAAGATGAATCTTTGCCAATTGATAAAATTGGCGAGCAAAAATATGGTTTTACAACAATGCATATGCCTTCACCTAGTACTACATCATATTGTACACCCCCACTATTGCAAAATTTCGGCAACAACCGTGTGTCATTGCCGAAAGAGTCTAAAAGCATTAGGGGGCAATCGTATCTGGAGTGGGCTGAAATTGAGAAAAAGCTTAAAGCCAACTTTGCCGCTCGCCGTCAGAAACAAATAGAAAAAGAATTGGCTCAGATAAAATAAGGTTTGCCAATTGGTATTATCAATGAAAAGAAGGATGATTTGGAACTTGAAAGTGCTTCGGTTGAAAAAGCCGAATCAAGTAGCATATATTCCGAATCCATCAAATCCAAAGAGGCAAGCATTATTGAGAAAGGGCATTGCAAGCATAGCAAAACAACCGTGCTTGATTTTTCTAAAGTTAATGGAACCTACTTCCTGCCCTATGAGTTCCGTGCCGTAGAAATTGACAAGCCTCAAGGACAAGAGCAGGTAGCCAAACAAAGTTCGGCCGATAAGGATCTTCAAGGTAATGATTCACGGAATAAAGAAAAAGATGATGAAGAGGCGTTGGGGAGCCACCCAAAGATGAAGCAAGATATTGTTCAAGCCACACAACTATCATGCTCTCCAAACATATTTGAAGAGGTATGTTTAGCAAGTAATTTACCTATTTTCATATTTGGTCTAAATTTTATTGTTGATGCATCCATCAGAAAAATCCTCTTAAGTAATTTTGAAAGACCAATGAAGTAGGGTAATTTACTTGTTAGCAATAAAATTGTTATGGAACATATCGGTCAACCCATTGCACCATTTATAAAGACCGATAGTAACTTATTATTACAGCCAAAGCTTTCCCCGTTGCTTTATCTAAAGTTCATATATATTTGGGTAGCTTTGCTTATTTCATACTTGGCTTGCACTTGGTCTCAATTGAGACATGTATGTTCTAACTATTTTCGTTTTAGAAATTTAAAGCCAGGGTTAAATTCTGTTGAGAAAACCGATGCTAGTATAATATCTTACCCAAAGACAGCGGAAATAGAGTGTGAAACACAATGCATAGCCGAATGGTGTGGTGCAAAATCTGAACCATTCGTTTGCTTAATTCCAAAGCCGTTCTCACAGCAAGATTGGCTAGAAAATAAAAGGTTTACCTTTAATTCAAACATGTGTGATCAAATCTTTGATTTATTGTTGAGGAATAATTATATTAGAACTCTTGATCACCATGTTGAGCCATCTGTCCAGGGACGAATGTATTGTAAGTTGCATGATTCGCCCAAGCATAATTTTGAGGATTGTAACATGTTTCGTCAAATAGTTAAACCGGCCATTGATAAAGGACGATTGAAATTTGTTGAGACACCAAGAGATGACCAGTCTATTCCGATTGGTCCCGATGGTAGAAAGTTTTTGCATCGACTGCTTCAAGCCGATCCATTTGAAGAGAAGGTAAAAACTGCAGGTGATGGGATCAAGCTTTCAAGTAAAGAAGTTGTCGAAGAGCATAATGAACATAATCTTGAGGGCAAGAATTCCATCGAAGCTACAATGGAGACGCCAAGGACTGGGGGGCAGCAAGCAAATCCAACGATCGATGAAAGCAAACCAAAAGAAAACAAAGGCCGAAATAAGCGCAAGTGTAAAAGATCAAAAATCACCTTCGCTGAACTATTGGAGAAATATCAAAAGAAGAGTGAAGAGAAGAATGCTTATCGGCCTAATCATGCAAAGAAACCAAGTTCACCCCCAAGGCGCAAATATGAGGATCGGTATTGGCAAAGTGAGAGTTTCAATGCAACATATTCATATCCTTATTTTGGGCCGCCAATGCCAATGTCGTGGATGCCTCCCTATGCTCATGTAGATCCATATTCATCATGGGACAGGTATGATACAAGGGCACATTCTCCATCTTATTTTAGATCATCTCACCAATATTATGCAGCTCCGAGAAATATCAACATTTGAACAGTCACATGTTAAAGACCGTTTCAATTATAAGGAATCGGTCCGGACACCATGGATGAAAAAAGAGGTGGTCAAGCAAGTCTACTGCGTGAAAAGAGATGGTCGTAAGTGTGCTACTTCAGATTTGATCTCAAATAATAAAGAGCCAATTAAAGTGTTGACATTGGCTACAAAGGGCAATGAGACAAAGCAACCAATTATTGAGAGTCAAAGTGCAAAATCTGAAGAAAAGAAGTTGAGAGTGCACAAGGCCAAAAAGGAATTGCCATTAGTCAAAACAGAATCACAGCCGAGATGCCCACTCGGCTTATCGTATTGGCAAAAGAGGGAATTACACAAACTTAGTGCACAAGAACTTGAAGAAAGGAACATGGCGTGGGTTCCCAAAGGAAGTGCTAAAAATAAGAATTATGTGCAAGCCTCCATTACAAGAAGTGCGGCAAAAGTGAAGAAGGAAAAGAGTAAAAACTATGAAGGACCAAGCCGAAGGTTTCAACATCTTCGGTCCACACATTATCCATATTCTTCAACTATGCCATTAACGCATATGCCATGGAATTCGTCATCAGGTATGATTGGTAACCCTCAATGGGCTTATTTTAATCCATGGATGCAATATAATTTCTTACGTCATGAAAGGGTATTACCAAGTCACTATACATTTGATTAGCTACAAGTTTGTTGCTGATCCAAAGGGCCGAAATACTTGATTTGTCATTTCATTTGTTTATTTCGGCTATATGTGCTTTGAATGAAGTTTACATGGTAATGGCCGATATTTATCTATCGTCCTAAGAGTATGTCTATGCATGGCCGGTGTAGTATTCTAACATCGTCCTTAGTTTGATTGGAGAGCGAGACAAGGTACGTGCTCATGAAAATTTATATGTATGCCTATATTATGATTGAATGGAGTTGAGACATCATGATCGATGTCATTGAATATATGCTGCATAGACCAATTCATAGCTGCAGAATTGGTTGGTGGGCTTATACTTTGTTTGGATATGATTTGGCTTATGCATCTTTGAGATCTATAAGAGGCCAAATCATAGTTGATTTTGTTACTGAACATCGGATTAATGTCATGCATAATATTAATATTAGCCTTGTCTCTCTAGTACTATGGAGATTATGTTTTGATGGTTCAATTCATAGCAATGGCCAAAGTGTTGGTGTTGTTTATATATTTCTTTATGGTACTATGTTTTTGAAGCCTCGTGCCGCTTAGAATATTTTTATGCACGATTAATCAAGGCCGAATATGCATTGTTATTCGGATTGACTCTTTTACTTGCTATAGGTGCTATACATATTGAGGCTTTTGGTGATTCGTTATGAGTAGTGCAACAAATATCCAAGGGTTGTCAATGTGTTTTGACGAATCGCTTATAGTTTATCTTGGGGTATGTCTAGATGAAGAATTTACCTTGGGTTGCATTAAAATTGTTCATATATTTAGACATGATAATTGGAGAGAGTTGGCATAGCAAGCATCCGGCTACCATGTCCATCATGTTGTATTGCATTTCTCTCAATAGCTGATGCTTAGTCTCGTCAACATAGGTAAGGCTGAACCGAAGTCCACAGCTTCGGCCACTAATGAAATTTTTATGCAGGTGAAAGTAAGGATTGGAGAAAGTTTATTGTTGATTGTCTACAAAATCCTAGCAAAAGGGTGAACAATATGGTTCGGAGGATGACATTGAGATACATATCTATGGAACTTTATCACCGGATTGTTAATAAAGCTGAGAAGGTTTCACCCAAGTTTGCATCAGAAACTTCGCACAAGACATGGCCGATATATACTTATCGTCCTAAGAACATATAAATGGCCAATGGAGTGTTGACATCGTCCTTAGAACAAACTTGGTACAAGTATTTTTCGGCACGCTAGCTTTACCGAAAAATAGGGGGGCATGTGTTGACGCTCAAAAGTGGCACGATCATAAAGCAGCATGCCGTGGCGAAAACCTTGCTGGGGTGAAATCTTGCTGGTGTGAAAGCTTGCCGATGTGAAGGCTTGCCGGCGTGGAAAGCTTGCCGGCGCAGAAAGATCGCCAGTGTGGAAGCTTGCCGGTGTAAAATCTTGCCGGGGGAGAAACCTTGTCAGGGAGGAACCCTTGCCGGAGTACAAACCTTGCCGGAGTGAAACCTTGCTGGTGTGAAAGCTTGCCGGGTAGAAACATTGCCGGTGTGGAAAGCTTACTCGGATGGAAAACTTGTTGGGTTGGAGGCTGTGATAGTCAATCGGACGAGAAATTGAAGATGGCCTCAAATGGAGAAGTGATATACATGGAAGAGTTCCATATTATTGATATGAAAATCATTAAAGTTTGGTTCATCACCATCCGATTTCATCTCGAAGGCCGAAACTATGCTCAAAGTACTAAGATCTTATATTCAGAGTACAGTTTGGCCGATTATGCCCCAAGACGACCTTAAATGGAAAAAGGATCTACACGGGTTGTCTTCGTCTCGTCGAAAAAATCGATTTTGATATAAAACTTGTCCAAATCCGAGTTCGTATGCAAAAGTTAGAGAAATCGGAGTGCAGCCCTGTCACGAGACGAGATGTGGCGCACCCCACCAGACACATGTCTGATGGGTAGCGCGAGGGAATAGCCGGTTTTGCGCGACCGATTTAATCCTCAAGATGACCTCTGATAAAAAACCTTCAACATGAAAGTTGTTTGTCTCGTTGAAACGGTCAAGATTGCTTTTGGGCTCATTTTCATCCGAGATCGTTTACCACCACAAAAAAGACCCGCAAGGTGCAGCCAGTTTAAACCGAACAGTTTCGGAAAGTTCGGATAAAACCAATCCGAATTTGACTAGGGATTTGGACGCGAATCCAAGCCTTTTCCTTGCACGGGAAGTCCAGCCGCCTCTTATATATCTAAGGGGGGACGACCGATTGAACAACACACAATTGAACAAATCTATCTACATCTTTTACCTTTACTTTTCCTTCTCCCTTGTTCTTCTTCTTCCTCGTTCTTCGTTCGTTCTTCTTCATTGCAGGGCGGCGAACCTCGAGGCTCTAGGGGCGGTCAGGCCGACCTAGGGCATCCCATAGCCGCCGCGCGTCCAGACGGGGTCCCTCCCGGGCGCGTGGGGTTTCGGGTCTACAAAAGCACCCGCCGGATTGCTTGCGTACCGCGCTTCCGGCGGGTCTCCTTCGACGTGAGCTGCGGTGCATCACCCCCGGCGTTGGAGGTACACGGTGACGTGTTCGTGTGCGAACACATCGTTTTGGATGCCTCTTGGATTCGGACGATCGTTGGCATCGAAGTGTTCGGTGTAGGCACCGCGTAACCTGGCGCCGACGTTATTTATTTCGGCCCGACCTAGTCAATCTCGGCGCCAATCTCACTGGCGCCGAAGCCCCCAGCTGATAGAAAATTTGGCCATGACCTCCACTCATTTTGTAGCCAACCCTGAAACATAACAACAGCAGATATATCAAATCTCAGCACAACACATCATAGCTCAACAATAAAAGCCATCACAATACAGCGCAACACTAAAATGTTTAACAAACTTCATCACAAAGAGTCCAAACATAAGAGAAATGACCATAATGTCACACATACTTAGTTCATAGACATAAAAAGTCTCGAAACAAAAGCAACAGTACACATTACACATAGTCAACGCTTTCTTTTTGGTGGCGCTGCTCTCTCTCTGAGGGCATTTGAACTGGGGTGGTCCTGTTCACACGCATATGTTGCCTAGTTGTCCTACGAGGCTGAGTAGGCTGAGTCGGCTCCGGTGCTCCGAAGCATTGCGACAATATCGTCTGATCATCTATGGAGTTGTCCGCCTCGTTGCTCATATAGATATGACTAGAAGATGTGGATGATGGTTGCACATTAGCCAAGTCTGTAGCAGGAGCCCGACATGCAAGCCTAGCAATGAGGCGATGAGACCGGTGGACCATTTTCTACAAAAAAACCAACATATAGTTAACTCAAGGAAATATAATCTAAAGAATTATGTACATCATGGATAGTTCACCTCGAGGCATTCACGTAGAGTAGATTCGGCTTGCGGAGTTCCTAGATACACTCGCAGAGCGTCGCCAGCTTCGTTAATCCCTCGTAGGAGCTCCCTGGCCTACAAAAAAGGAAATCTCAAAGATAATGACCTACACATAAGATGTATTGAGAGTCGGTTTATTAGGAGGAAGTATCATTACCATGCGGTCTCGCACAGGCCCATGCTGGATGTGTCTACCACCCAAGCGCATGTTATCATCATACTCATTGCCATCATCGCCATCCGAAGGCTCATCCAAGCAGGCAACATCAGTCCACCTAGTCTTTAGATGCACTCGAGTCACCCCGTGTAGCCAACTAAGATGCTCTCCATAAGAAGACTCACGATGCATTTGCATCTTGATGCATGGATTGTCTTTGAACTTATTCCAGACATCAATATAATCTTGGTGCTTGCACCTCCAGTCACTAATTCTCTTATTCTTTTGCCGATCAAGCCTAACAGCACACGAGTAAAAAGAGAGTAGTTCATCATGAGCATATATTGTGAAAGACGAATAATAATCACTAGGTTTCACGGGATTACTTGTGCAACTCAATAGACGTCGATATAGTCTCCGGTGGTGATAGTCAAAGCCTCCCAAACTGCCTCGCCACTCGGTGTGGTAGGTGGAACTCCACGACATAGAAGCAAATGAGTGGTCATCTCACACTCCACATCGATTCATCTTGGGTGCATATGACATTAAGTTGAAAGTCAATCTGGTCGTATGGCAGCCATTGTACCTATCATCAAAGTCAAATTTTGTTGCTTGGATTACAAAGGAGCACATCAGAATAAAGAATAAATGATGAAAGTAATCTTGTTGTGAACTCACATGTGAAGGTAACAAACAATCAAGCTCGTTGGTGTAAGACATGTATAGATCTTCCGTCTTCCCCCAATTGGTCCTCACCACGTCCCAACAATGTGTGACAGTAGGCAAGCGATCCGGCTCATCATATTCCCAGTCACGACGCGTCCGGCTTATGGTTTGGCCGACCGAAAGTCTCTCCCACATCCATATCTGGAAGAGCAGCACACAACCACCAATGTTGGACGTACCAGAACTCCTCCTGCAAGCCTCATCCAGTTGTTGGTATAGGAAAGCCAGCCCCGCTGAGCCCCAACTATACCTCCCTGCCTCGTCCCAGTCTCGTAGTAGAGGGAGAAACATCCAAGAAGCAGAGCTACCCCCAAAGTCCGCAAAGAGCACAGTTCCGAAGACGTACAACACATAAGCCCAGGCATAGCGCTCAATAGTAGGTTCGCCAGCTCCATTTGGTAGCTCGTATTACTCGCCATATTGCTCGCCACCACAAGTTGTGCCTCCTTGCTCAGAAACCTCATACTTCCACACCTCCTTTTCAAAACAATTAAATGTTTGGCCTTGCGACTTCCTTTCCTGGTAACCAAGCTCTTCCTCCATGGTCTTTGGCCATCTCTTACCTGAGTTCCATAGGGCATCTGTTTCGTCCCTCCTTGTAACCCAATACTCATTGCACTTGTCAAAAGTATAAGCTGCTATGGCTGTAACAGGCAACACACGGATCCCTTTTAAAACTTTGTTGAACATCTCAACCATGTTACTTGTCATGTGACCATATCGAACTTCATCCTTGTCGCACGCTTGTGACCATAGCCCTTTTATGCGGCAAATGCTCTTTCAAAAAAGCGTGTCCCTTCGCATTGATCAAACCATACAACTCATCGTACATCTCCTACAATACCTCTAGCTCATACACCATGCAAAGCCTACGGAGATACTCGCACAATTCCCTATTACGGCAAGCCCGATAAAAATTAGCCGCAAAATGCCTAATGCACCAACGGTGCTTCACTAGGGGGAGCCTGGCAATTTCCTCCTTCACGGCATTCAATATGCCATGATGGCGGTCGGATATGACACAAACCTCCCGTGCAGGGCCAACAACCTTAGTCCTAAGCAAGTGCATGAACCAGCTCCAATTGTCATTGTCCTCCCCGGTAACCAAAGCAAAGGCCAGCAAGACCAATCGATTGTCCGCATCGCAGGAGATCGCGACGAGTAGGGTGCCTTTAAACTTCCTCGTCAAGAATGTCCCATCAACAGAAAGAAATGGCCGACAATGCTTGAACGCCTCGACACAAGGGACGAAACACCAAAATGCTCGACCAAACACTGGGTACTTCACATTCTTGACAGTGCGGGACTTGCTTGGATGCGGCTCAATTACCTGCGTCATTCCAGGGTTGAGAAAGGCCATCGCTGCCAACATCCTAGGTAGCCTTCCATATGCACCCTCCTAGTCACCGTAAGCCATCTTTAGAGCCATTTTTTCCCTCCACGCCTTCCCATACTTCACATGGTAGTCAAATATCAAGAATATGAACTTCACCAAAGAACCAAATGAGAGGGTTGGCGTAGCTTTGATAGCTCCGGCGCACCGGTGAGAAATACAAGTGGATGTCAATTGCCGGTGCTTGTCGCCAATAAGGATGGTGTCGCCACAATTGTGGGGCCCTTCATAGCTACTTATCTTGCACCAACCACCCGAGGTCTTCCTAGCTCTGACCTTCCAAGGACAATCTTCCTTCTCACACATCATAACATAACGCTTGTTTTTGTTGGACTTGAATACTATGTATGGCCGATGATGTTTGATGACGTACTCTTGTAGCCAGATCTGCATGTGCAATATAGTCTTGAACTTCAAGCCTTCATATATCAAAGGTCGTCGCCGAGGTCGGTCTCGTGCTTCCTCCTCGGTGACAGGATTAGGTGGTTCCAGCCCAAATTCCCGCATGTTAGAGTCTGCTACGGCTAGGTGTGCATCCCTAACATCTCTAAACTCATGAATGCTCGGATGTTTGCCCCATACCTTAATAAATGCATCGATCTCCTCCTTGGTAAATTGGAACTCCGGACGGTCCTCGTGAGAGTCAAACACAAAAGCTTGAGCATAACCCTCATCCTCAGGATTCTTTTCTCCAAATGCCTCTGGATCTCCATCAAATTGGCTTGATGCCACGAGAGGTGCACAAGGTGAGGATGGAAACATAATTTCAGGGACGTTGACAAACTGTTCGTCGGTCTCCTCGCCTTGAGAATTGTTTTCTTTCCGATGAAAGCGGACAACCCACCGCAATGGTTGCGAGGTCGTGTGCCATCTTTCCTAAAGATACTTCTCTCTCCACTACCTATGTTTGCAGCCTTGACTTTCTCCTCGATGATGGCATGTGTATCCGTCAAACCTATCACCACAGCACAAGGATTTTGAGTTAGCGTATCTTCGTTATCAACATTTGATGGATGGCTTGGACCCACATCATAAGCGTCCGCATAACCAACAACATTTGATGGCTGGCTTGGACCTACTTCCATAACCGAGGGGCACTCATTCAGATCGATGAGAAGTTGAGTCCTCACAACACCGGTGACTTTGACGGCAACGACCACTAGAGATCTTATTTGGGACCCTTCAACAAGCTCCTTGTATAAATCCCACTCGTCAATACCATGGATAGGTATCATCTGAGTAAACGAGCGAGAGCCACACCCAACATCGTATCTTCCTTCTAAAGAAACATCATCACCAATGTCGTTCCACCCAAACACTTCTCTAAGCTTCAAAGCAACCTCATTGAAACTAGGACTATGTGGAAAGAAAACAACTTGACTCGTCATGTCTACAAACTCTACACCACTGCTGGAGGAGGTCACACACCCTCCATGATGAACATGAAGTATCTTTGAGTATGCCATCTATATTCATTTCCAAAAATACAACTTTACCCATTAGCGCACAAATTATACAACAAAACGCCGAAAACAGATAAACTGGATATATATTATATAACCTAACATCTACATCACTTCATATATAGCAAATATCACATCCAAATCATATCAATTTCACCAAATATCAACTTAACCTAATATCATATTAACTGCATTTGTGCTGTGAGAAGGCCAGGAGATACCTTACGGTGGGTGGAGAAGAAGTCAGCCCCTGTTGTTGCGGAGGAGAAGGCCAGGAGGGTCTGGGGCGGAGAGAGGATGAGGCGGACGGGCCGGACCTCAAGCGGCGAGGTTCGTCGCGGAGGGCCC
>NC_041386.1:428168073-428174262 GCF_002162155.2 Triticum dicoccoides | reverse complement strand
TATCCATAGTTCGGCGCCAGAAAGTATGGCGCCGAATATGCCACGTCGTCGGTTTCCCGTCAACTCGGTGTTACGGTGATGTTCTTGGGCCCACTAGTTCGGCGCCATGCAGCTTGGAGCCGAGATGTGCACATTCGGCGCCTTGCTCTTTGGCGCCGACCCTGAGGCCAGATTTGGAATTAGTTTCGGTCAAGGGTCAGACGTGCCTGAAGTCGCTGAAAGAGGCCAGTTTTGTCAAAAATACTAGTATAAGGCTTGTCATAATGGGGAGTAACTTAGACTAGTGTCATGTATATGCCACTAGCCTATGTTACTACCTTCATAATGCAAAGTATTCCCTCCTTCCATCTATATGGGGCCTAATGCGTTTTCCAAGACGACCTTTGACTATTGACAAGATTAATAGTACATGACATGCATAATGTGAAAAGTATATCATTGAAATCTCCTTTTCACATACGAATTTGACGGTATGCGTTGTGTAAGTTGCATGTCATATATTGTTGCTTTAACATTTGGTCAAAATTAGACTCAAAAACGCATTAGGCCCTATATAGATGGAAGGAGGGAGTAACATAATAGTAGCATCTTAGATGGCTTCATTTATTAACTTGTAGACTCATCTTGTCTTGAAAATTGCTATATTACAGTAACATAATACTATGTTACTATCTCTCATTAATCACTATACTACAGCAACAATTTCTTGAAGGGACGCAGCGCGCAGAGAGCCTACAAAGGAGACGATAATGACGATGGCGTCGAAATTAAGATGGAAAAAGTAGCGTTGCGCGCGTGTCTATACGTAGGCATGCATGCGGTACGCTGTGAAAGAGGAGAGGACGGGACAGAGCCGAGCGTAGTGCGCCAGTGCAGTGCGTGCGTGCACTGGGAAACGAAACGGACACCTCCCTAGCTATACGTGCTGTGATGTGCCGTCCCATTCTCTCGCGTCACTATCTCTCGGCGCCCCCTCGTCTCCATTGAGACTAGCGAAGCAAACAAATAGTACTCTCTCTATTCCAAAATATAGTGCTCCCGCGCTTTCTGAGGTCCAACTTTGATCATAAATTTAACCAACAAGACCAACTGCGACGGGAGAAAAAAATTATATAATTGAAAACTTCTTTCGAATACGAATTCATTGATATAATTTTTGCCCCCGCCGCAATTGGTCTTGATAGTTAAATTTACGGTCAAAGTTGAAGCACGAAGATAAAGAAAGCACTACATTGTGGAATGGAGGGAGTAATATTGTACTGAGATAGTGGTGGTATCTCTCTCGGGTGAGCACTGAGCAGTGGTGTCTGGTGTGCGGCGGAAGGGGGCAGAGGTAGCAGTGAGTGAAGTCACGCGCGCGCAGCTGACACCGCCACGCCACGCCACACGTTGGCTGCGCGGCACTGTACCACGGTAGAGTGAGCAGAGCATCCTAGCTTGCATCACCCACGCCACGCGACTGTGCAGCACATCACCCGTACGATACCCCACGGACGGCTGTCGGCACCGTCCCACTCCCACGGCCAAGCACAGCTGACGGGACTGAGGTGAGGTAGGGGGCCCGCATGTCATGGAGTGAAGCCTCCCGCGGGCACCAATGCCACGTGCCTCTACCAGGCCAGATTTTTTTGTTTTCTAAAGTATACAAGTACTGCTTCGTTCTGTATTTCTGCTCGCAATTCGAATTCGAGCGTCAACTTGCCCGTTGTCACGTAAAATCCTGCTCAGAGTTCCTTCAGAAGCTTCTAAATCAGGCTCAGTCGCACTGTCAGGTCATGTTCTTGTTACTGTGCACGCGTTATCATGTGTCCGATGCAAAGTGAGCGACGACCGAATGGGGTCCTGTGAGGGCATCTCTACTTTTTTTGATAAAGAATATTTCATTCAATTGATATATCGAGGTGATACAACCGCATTAAAATGCTCGGCCTCTGCATAGCGCAATGCACACAACCAACATGTCCAACAAGCCTAAAAATAAATATCGTTTTACAGTAAAAGTAAATCAGTCCAGCCTAGGGTCCGAAGATTACACCGTCATCCATGTTGGAAGAAAACCTCCCTGGCTGTATGCTCCAGCAGTGTAGACATCATCATAAAAAGGTCTCTGTCCTCCGGCCTCTGCAGAATAGACCACGTACGGAGTCATCACGTACACGCATGGATAACCTGCACAGGAGATGAAACACATTTATTGTTAAAAATCACATCATTTCTGGTGAGCCACAGTGTCCAACATAAGGCATCCGCTCCCATGAGTAGATGTGCAGAAAATTGTTTATCGATACCCCGCAACTAATTGTCGAACATATTACGCGCACTATGTGGGGATATAGATTTGAAGCTACTTGAACTATGTCCCAGACTACACGAGTAAACTTACATTCAAAAAATAAGTATTTGATGGACTCAGTCATGTTGGCAAAAGACACATGTCTTGCTACCTTGCGAGTTGCGCCGTGCCAAGTTATCTCTAGTTAAGATGACCCCTCTGTTTAGAAACCAGAGGAATATCTTCACTCTTAGGGGAATTTTGAGCTTCCACAATTTCTTGTAATCAACCGCTACATCAGTGTGGGTCATTGCATCATACAAGGATTTGTCTGAAAAGGTACCATTCTGATGCAAATTCCATCAGAACTTGTCTGGTTCGCCTGGCAGCTGAATGACCTCCAGACGATTGAGTAATTCATTCCATGCTACCAGACGAGGCCCAATAAGGTCCATACGGAAAGAAATATCAGGGTTTTCTTGTCCCAATACTTGTTTGATCGTGATTAATTTATGTCTGACGATCCTATACAAGATAGGGTATTGCACCATAAGTGGAGTGGCCCCCTAGCCAGGTGTCTTCCCGGAATCGAACCTGAGAACCATCCCTAACCGAGAAAGTGCCAAATTGAAAAAAGAATTCCTTAGCCTTCATCACGCCACTCCAAAAATGTGAATCACCGGGTTTCTAATGAACTTGAGAAATGGCTTTAGACCCCACGTACTTGTTACAAATGTTTTTCTGCCATACTCCATTCTCAGTGAGTAGTTTGTATACCCACTTACTCAAGAGAGCGATGTTTTTAATCTCAAGATCCTGAATTCCAAGGCCCCCTTGACTTTTTGGTCGGCATAATATACTCCACCTAGCCAGCCGATATTTCTTGGATTCATTATCACACTGCCGAAAAAATCTGGATCTAAAATAATCGAGACGTTGTAGAACCCCTTTAGGTAAGTGGAAGAATGACAACATGTATAGAGCCATGTTGCTGAGGACGGAATTAATCAGAATCAACCGTGCCCCATACAACAAGAGTTTGGCCTTCCAGCTGGCTAGGCGTTTCTCAAGTCTTTCTTCCACTTGCTTCTACTCAGCGGTAGTTAAACGCCGATAGTGAATAGGAATACCTAGATACCTAATCGGGAACTGGCCGAGCTGACAGCCGAAAATCTCAGCATACTCAGATGCGGACTCTGCAACATCGCCGAAGCAGAAAAGCTCGCTCTTATGAAAGTTAATTTTGAGACCAGAGAGCTCCTCAAATGCACATAAAAGTAATTTGAGGTTTCTAGCTTTACCTAGGTCATGATCTAGAAAAAGTATAGTGTCATCCGCATATTGTAGAATAGACAGTTCTTCTTCTACTAGATGAGGAATCACGCCGCTAAATTGACCGACCACCTTAGCCCGCTCAACAAGGATAGCTAACATATCAACTACAATGTTGAACAAAATAGGGGAAGCAGGGTCCCCTTGGCAAAGCCCCTTCCTAGTCTGAAAGTAGTTGCCAACATCATCGTTGACTTTAAGAGCCACACTACCTCCTGAAACAAAACTCTCTACCCATCGACATCATTTTGGTGAAAACCCCTTCATGCGCAAAGTTTGCAAAAGAAAGGGCCATTCGACTTTATCATATGCTTTTTCAAAGTCTATTTTGAATATGATCCCATTCAACTTTTTACGGTGGAGCTCATGCATAGTTTCATGTAGCACAACAACTCCATCTAGTATATATGTTGCGTCCTTGCATAAACGTTGTTTGAGTGGGTGGTCAGCCACCCCATTCAACCTATTATTTGCCACCTTTGTGAATATTTTAAAGCTGACATTTAGAAGGCAAATCGGTCTATATTGTTGAATATGACTAGCCTCCTTAGTCTTGGGCAGAAGAATAATTTCCCCAAAGTTTAAACGGGCAATATCAAGGTTTTCAGCATGCAGTTGGTTAAACAACTGAACCAAATCGGCCTTAATCATATCCCAAAAACATTGATAAAACTCTTCCGGAAAATCATCTGGTCCCGGAGCCTTATTGTGTTCCATTTGAAACACCCCGGCTGGAACTTCCTCTTCAGAGAACGAAGAGGTTAAAAACTCATTTTCTACCTCTAAACTTGAGGTATATCATGAGTAATAGACTCGTCGAGCGCAAAAGGGGTTTGAGGTGAAGGTACAAAAAGCTCTTTGTAGTACTTAGTAATGACATTTTTTAGTGGTGCATCCCCCTCTATACGGCCTTTGTCTTGGTCAAAAGAGAAAATACGTTTCTTTCTATGTCTGCCATTGGCCAACATTTGAAAGTACTTCGTATTATCATCACCTTGAACAAGCGAGCCAGTCTTGCAATGTTCGTACCATTTAATCTCTTCCTCGCGTAAAAGGTGGGCAATTTGCTCATTTAGATGGCTTTTTTGCTCAATCTCGGCAGCAGAAAGAAGCCTCACCTCCGCAATTTTATCAAGGGTGTCGATTAAGGTAGATAGTCACATCTTTTCTTTTTTGTATACGTCGGCAGTGTGTTTAGCCCATCCAAGAAGGAATCGTCGCAAGGCGCGAATTCGATTGTTCCATCGTTGAATGGGCGTGTTACCCCGAGGTTGACGCGCCCACACTTTCTTAACCAGGTCATGGAATCCCTCTCTAGTGAGCCATCCCAGTTCAAATTTAAACTACGGACGGTTGGAGCTTGGAGTTGTTTGTCCAAAATCGGTTAGCAAAGGAGCATGATCCAATAGGGCCTCGATTCTTTCTAGTGCATGTACCGATGCAAGGGGATATTTATATTCCCAGTTAGTGGTCACTAGCACCCGGTCAAGTTTTTCATCGGTCAAGTTTTTCATAAGTAGGGATTGATCGGTTATTGGCCGAGGTGTACTGACGACCAAACAAAGTGAGCTCCCGCAGATCTAGGCTGTGTAACGCCCTCGATGCGGCTATATCTCCTACGTGTCGAAGCACGACTTAGAGGCATAACCGCATTGAAAGCAATGTCGCAAGTAAGGTAATCTTCACAACAACCCATGTAAATAAATAATAGGGGAAAGGTACATAGTTGGCTTACACTTGCCACATCACACAAATACAGGAATAGCATTACAATCATCCAATGCACTCATGGTCCGACTACGGTACCAAAATAAAAGATCAACCCCAACAAGCGACATGGTCCCGATCGCCCCAACTGGGCACAACTACTGATCATCAGGGAAAGACACATAGTAACGACGTGAGTCTTTGTCGAACTCCCACTTGAGCTCAAGCGCGTCATCTGGAACGGAATCATCGGTCCCTGCATCTGGTTTAGAAGTAATCTGTGAGCCATGGGTACTCAACAATCTCGCATCCTCGCGATCAAGACTATTTAAGCTTATAGGTAAGGTAAGGTAATATGTGGAGCTGCAACAATCGACTAGCATATATGGTGGCTAACCTGTTCGCAAAAGAGAGCGACAAGAGAAGGCAAAGCACGAACAAAGAACTATAGAACAACCTACGGCAAACATTACTCCAACATCGTGTTCACTTCCCGGACTCCGCCGAGAAGAGACCATCACGGTAACACACGCAGTTGATTCATTTTAATTAAGTTAAGGTTCATGTTATTTACAACCGGACATTAACAAATTCCCATCTTCCCATAACCGTGGGCACGACTTTCGAAAGTTCAAATCCTTGCAGGGGAGTCCCAACTTAGCCCATCACAAGCTCTCACGGTCAACGAAGGATAAACCTTCTCCCGAGACATTCCGATCAGACTCGGCATCCCGGTTCTACAAGACAACTTCGACAATGGTAAAACAAGTCCAGCAACACCGCCCGAATGTGCCGACAAATCCCGACAGGAGCTGCACATATATCGTTCTCGGGGCACACTCAGATTGTCCAAACTTCCGATAGGCTAGCCCAGAGTT
>NC_041386.1:428162085-428167723 GCF_002162155.2 Triticum dicoccoides | reverse complement strand
TAAATAAAGATGACCCCCGGGCTCCGGAAACCGAAGGGAAAAAGAGGATAGGTGGCAAATGGTAAAACCAAGGTTGGGCATTGCTGGAAGAGTTTTATTCAAGGCAAACTGTCAAGGGGTTCCCATAATCACCCAACCGCGTAAGGAACGCAAAATCCGGGAACATAACACCGATATGACGGAAACTAGGGCGGCAAGAGTGGAACAAAACACTAGGCAAAAGGCCGAGCCTTCCACCCTTTACCAAATATATAGATGCATTAAGATAACAAGATAATATAGTGATATCCCAACAAACAAACAATGTTCCAACAGGGAACAATCTCCAATCTTCACCTACAACTAGCAAAGCTATAAGAGGGGCTGAGCAAAGCGGTAACATAGCCAATCAACAGTTTGCTAGGACATGGTGGGTTAGAGGTTTGACATGGCAATTTGGGAGGCATGATAAGCAAGTGATAGGCATCGTAGCATAGGCATAGCAAAAGAGCGAGCATCTAGCAAGCAAAGATAGAAGTGATTTCGAGGGTATGATCATCTTGCCTGCAAAGTTGTCAGAGTTGACTTGATCCTCGTAAGCAAACTCAACGGGCTCCTCGTTAGCGAACTCGTCTCCCGGCTCTACCCAAACAAGACAAACAAACAAAAGGAACACAATCAACCACGAGCAATGCTCAAACAAACATGATGCAAACATGGTATGCTATGCGGGATGCGGTATGTGATGCATATGCAAGATTTGACAAGGAATGATTGAACCTGGCCTCAACTTAGAAATCCAAGAGTGCCACTGGAAAGGTGAGCTGATTTCTGTTGAAATCGATATAAAGAACACCGGAATCAGATGCACGGTTTGGAAATGACAAGCAAAACAAATATGGCACCGGTCTCTGATAAACAGTAAGTAGCCATCTAAATGTATCAAGATAATTATGCTACAGCACTCAAACATGACAACAAAATACATGGCAGGGATCCATTCATGATGCTTGACAAAAGATGAACACTGAGCTATGGCCAATTCATCCATTAACAGGTTCAAACAAGCATGTCAAAAATGCAAACGATAACAGGTTTCAGACTTTGTGAAATTAACACAAGTCTGGAATTTAAATCAAGTAGCACACTTTGGAGCATGAAAACTATATGCTACAAGAACTTAACATGGCAAATCAAGGCATGGCATGAAGCTACTCAAAGCACTTAACAAAAGTCTCTTAGTGACCTTGAGCCAAAAGGGATCAGAAAACACAATTGCAAGCATGCGAACATGGCAAAACATAATTAGATTACAGACTTAGTGAAAAACTGGAGCATGCAAATCTGTTAGCGAGTAGGCATGTTCACGAGCTCGATGCACTCACAGCAGAGCAAGGCATGACAAACTAAGCATACACCCATCAAGAATACATATCATAGAAGCTAGACATGTCAAGAACAACAACATAGCATGCACGGATCAATAACAATATCCTCGGCAAAATCGCTAACAAGTCAACAATCTGCCAGGATTCACGAAATAGCAAAAGTAGAGCTCGATTGACTCAATATAGGGTGCTCCATAATTGCAAACAAAGACATGGATGGATATAGCACCACAATATTAACAAATCATCCTTACTGATCATCCTCAAAAGAGGCACGGATCACTAGGAAACAACATGAACATATGGCATATTGATAAAATCAGATCAAGGACTTAGTGAAATTCTAAGTCCCTGAAATCAGAATTAACGAATGCACTACTTTGCAAGCTTGTGCTAGTCACCACACATATCACAAAAATACATGGTAAGCACCTCTGTAAAGATGGCATGGCATATAACAAAACACATGTAGAGCTCAGGAGCATATCATGCACACATTAATCATGGCAAAAATGACAAAGTCGGTCCGTTCCATCCTTCATCTTCACAAAAAGAACTCCACAACCCCACGGAGAAGAACTAGGTCTGATGAGACCCATTCGCTCTTGAATATCGAGTTGCTTATTCAGCTCCTTCAACTCTTCAGGTCCGAGCTTGTAAGGACGTTTGCAAACAGGTTTCGTGCCAGGCTCAAGATCGATGACGAATTCAACTGGTCGGTGCGGAGGCATTCCTGGAAGCTCTTCTGGAAAGACGTCTTGATATTCGCAAACGACTGGAATTTGAGAGATGGCATCCAGTTCACCCTTCTCATTGAGAGAAAACAGACGGATGGTATTATCCCGAGCGGCAAAGACAATTACATCCTCAGACGAATGAGTCAATTGAATCTGCATGGCAGCACAATCAAGCTGAGACTTGTTCTTAGAAAGCCAGTCCATTCCAAGAATAAGATCAATATCCGAGTTTACAAGGATCATTGGAGAAGCCAGAAACTTGAAATCACCCATCATGATAGAAATATCCGAAATCTCGTAGTTTGCGAGCAAACATTTACCCGGTGAGACAACTGCTAACAGTTTATGCAAAACTTGAGAAGACAACTCATGCTTAGATGCAAAAGGTCTCGAGATGAAACAATGCGATGCACCAGTGCCAAAAAGTACTTTTGCAGGAACATCGTTAACAGGAAGGTTACCCATGATGACATCTGACGAGTCCTCTGCCTGAGATACATTTATCAAGTTGACCTTGGCGTGCTTGGGGTTATGCTTGACCACAGCTGTACTTGCCGATCTCACAGGAGGAGGAGGAGGGAGACGCCTCTGATTGAAGCATTTGTTGGCATAGTGACCCTTCTGTTGGCACTTGTTGCACGTGACCTCTGAAAGTGGATGGTGGTACGGAGCACTCGATCTTGGAGCTTGAGACGAAGTCTTGTTCTGAAAGCCAGGGTTGGGTGGGTGGGAAGATCCACTGCCACCTTTGCTCTTCTGCTGATAAGGCTGACGGAACAGAGGAGGAGGAAGCCAATACTTCTGCTGCTTAGCCACTTGAGTTGAGGAAGAAGGAGTAGCATCTCTAACTCGCTTCTTGGAAGCATCGCACTTCAGTTGAGCAGTCTCTTGCTTCAATGCCATGTTGTAAAACTCATCGTACCTCATGGGCTCAAAGAGACCAAGAGCTAGCTGGATTTCTTCTCTGAGACCACCCCTGAACTGGTATATCATGCTCTTCTCGTCAGGGACGTCCTGCTTAGCAAAACGGGCGAGCTTCTGAAACATCTTGTTGTACTCATAGACAGACATAGAGCCTTGCTTCAGGTTGCGGAATTCCTCACGCTTGCTTTCAACCACGCTCTGAGGAATATGATGAGCTTTGAAGTCTTGACGGAATTCATCCCAGGTAATCACACGGCCTCCTCTAGAATCTTTGTACTGCTGAAACCATTCTGCAGCTTGGTCTTTGAGTTGGAAGGAAGCGAACTTGACAAAGTCCTCAGGCCTGACGTTACTGCACTCGAAATGCTTGCATAAGTCCACGGGCCAATCATCAGCGTCGGTTGCCTCAACGCAATTGCTGAGGGTCTTTGGCTGGTTAGCAAGGAATTGATTGAGTGTAGCAAAGTGATTCTGATTGTTGCCTTGGTTCCCTTGGTTGCGCTCTTGAAGAAGTTGCATGATCAGCTGCGTGTTTGCATTGGTAGCGGCCATCACAGCTTGCCATGCCTCCGGAGGTGGAGGTGGTGGTGGCGGATCAGGATTCGGATCGTGCGCGTTGGAGGAGCCATCCTGGAGAGGTTGACATCCATTAGCACATTGATAGACAAATATTGAAGCTGAACCAAATGGGTAGAAATTGCAACATATAGTCTTCACATGCGAACAAAATGAACGAATGCATTCCAAATGAAATGGTCACATATCCATAAATTGAGAAGCCACTTAGAATTGATGTAGAAGAAAAACAACAACAAGGTACGGAACAAGAATGAATACTCGGTAAGGATCACCCAATCTCAAACCAAATATCCGTGGAAGAAGAACTAGAGCTACAAGAATTCCCACCTATGAAACTCCCGAACCTTTCCGGTTATGCAATCAGGTGTTGGGGATACAGGGGAAGCATAATATCTCACCCAAATCTAGCAAATCCTACATCCAGCTGTATCCATCCTTCAACACATAACCGAGAAAAACTTCGGAAATCGTCTACCTCAACCTTCGAAAAACATCCGTCATACAAGTTATGGCAATACTCCCGAACTCCCGCCCCAGTACTGGGTGGCGTCAAGGTTATCTCAGCAACAACTGCATAAAAGAGATTTTCGATGTCGGCGAAACTAAACTCAGGTATTCCAGAACTGCAACGATACAATTATGACGACAACACCTCGGAGCTCAACTCCCCGGGACACTGCCACAACCCCTAAATGACAGGAGTCACCAAGAACAATGCTCTCGTCACAAATCGATCGGAATGATTCCAAGATACCCGCGTGATCCTAAATTTTTTTTAGTGAAATTTGAGAAGAGAAGAGTCAAAACTCTACGTCAGGATGCCTTACCAGAGCGATCAAGGGACTGGGGAGTAAAAATAATTCCTAAACTCTCCGATATATAATTCCTAAATGACTCAAAACATTTTTCTAGACTCAACAACGGCAGCTAATTCGTTCAAGCAGGGGGGCTCCTAAGGTTGGGGAAGGCTCTGATTACCAACTTGTAACGCCCTCGATGCGGCTATATCTCCTACGCGTCGAAGCACGACTTAGAGGCATAACCGCATTGAAAGCAATGTCGCAAGTAAGGTAATCTTCACAACAACCCATGTAAATAAATAATAGGGGAAAGGTACATGGTTGGCTTACACTCGCCACGTCACACAAATACATGAATAGCATTACAATCATCCAATGCACTCATGGTCCGACTATGGTACCAAAATAAAAGATCAACCCCAACAAGCGACATGGTCCCGATCGCCCCAACTGGGCACCACTACTGATCATCAGGGAAAGACACATAGTAACAGCGTGAGTCTTCGTCGAACTCCCACTTGAGCTCAAGCGCGTCATCTGGAATGGAATCATCGGTCCCTGCATCTGGTTTGGAAGTAATCTGTGAGCCACGGGGACTCACCAATCTCGCACCCTCGCGATCAAGACTATTTAAGCTTATAGGTAAGGTAAGGTAATATGTGGAGCTGCAGCAAGCGACTAGCATATATGGTGGCTAACCTGTTCGCAAAAGAGAGCGAGAAGAGAAGGCAAAGCACGAACGAAGAACTATAGAACAACCTACGACAAACATTACTCAAACACCATGTTCACTTCCCGGACTCCGCCGAGAAGAGACCATCACGGTAACACACGCAGTTGATTCATTTTAATTAACTTAAGGTTCATGTTATCTACAACCGGACATTAACAAATTCCCATCTTCCCATAACCGCGGGCACGGCTTTCGAAAGTTCAAATCCTTGCAGGGGAGTCCCAACTTAGCCCATCACAAGCTCTCACGGTCAACGAAGGATAAACCTTCTCCCAAGACATTCCGATCAGACTCGGCATCCCGGTTCTACAAGACAACTTCGACAATGGTAAAACAAGTCCAGCAACACTGCCCGAATGTGCCAACAAATCCCGATAGGAGCTGCACATATATCATTCTCGGGGCACACTCAGATTGTCCAAACTTCCGGTAGGCCAGCCCAGAGTTGCCCCTGGTGGCCACCGGCGGCTGACGAGGTGGACCAACACTCAGAGGAGC
>NC_041386.1:428131404-428161829 GCF_002162155.2 Triticum dicoccoides | reverse complement strand
GGAAACCCAAGGGAAAAAGAGGCTAGGTGGCAAATGGTAAAACCAAGGTTGGGCATTGTTGGAAGAGTTTTATTCAAGGCAAACTATCAAGGGGTTCCCATAATCATCCAACCGCGTAAGGAACGCAAAATCCGGGAACATAACACCGATATGACGGAAACTAGGGCGGCAAGAGTGGAACAAAACACTAGGCAAAGGCCGAGCCTTCCACCCTTTACCAAGTATATAGATGCATTAAGATAACAAGATAATATAGTGATATCCCAACAAATAAACAATGTTCCAACAGGGAACAATCTCCAATCTTCACCTGCAACTAGCAACGCTATAAGAGGGGCTGAGCAAAGCGGTAACATAGCCAATCAACGGTTTGCTAGGACATGGTGGGTTAGAGGTTTGACATGGCAATTTGGGAGGCATGATAAGCAAGTTATAGGCATCGTAGCATAGGCATAGAAAAAGAGTGAGCATCTAGCAAGCAAAGATAGAAGTGATTTCGAGGGTATGATCATCTTGCCTGCAAAGTTGTCAGAGTTGACTTGATCCTCGTAAGCAAACTCAACGGGCTCCTCGTTAGCGAACTCGTCTCCCGTCTCTACCCAAACAAGACAAACAAACAAAAGGAACACAATCAACCACGAGCAATGCTCAAACAAACAAGATGCAAACATGGTATGCTATGCGGGATGCGGTATGTGATGCATATGCAAGATTTGACAAGGAATGATTGAACCTGGCCTCAACTTAGAAATCCAAGAGTACCACTGGAAAGGTGAGGTGATTTCGGTTGAAATCGATATAAAGAACACCGGAATCGGATGCACGGTTTGGAAATGGCAAGCAAAACAAATATGGCACTGGTCTGCGATAAACAGTAAGTAGCCATCTAAATGTATCAAGATAATTATGCTACAGCACTCAAACATGACAACAAAATACATAGCAGGGATCCATTCATGATGCTTGACAAAAGATGAACACTGAGCTACGGCCAATTCATTCATTAACAGGTTCAAACAAGCATGGCAAAAATGCAAACGATAACAGGTTTTAGACTTAGTGAAATTAACACAAGTCTGGAATTTAACATCAAGTAGCACACTTTGGAGCATGAAAACTATATGCTACAGGAACTTAACATGGCAAATCAAGGCATGGCATGAAGCTACTCAAAGCACTTATCAAAAATCTCTTATTGACCTTGAGCCAAAAGGGATCAGAAAATACAATTGCAAGCATGCGAACATGGCAAAACATAATCAGATTACAGACTTAGTGAAAAACTGGAGCATGCAAATCTGTTAGCGAGTAGGCATGTTCACGAGCTCGATGCACTCACAGAAGAGCAAGGCATGACAAACTAAGCATACACCCATCAGGAATACATATCATAGAAGCTAGACATGTCAAGAACAACAACATAGCATGCACGGATCAATAACAACATCCTCGGCAAAATCGCTAACAAGTCAACAATCTGCCAGGATTCACAAAATAGCAAAAGTAGAGCTCGATTGACTCAAGCTAGGGTGCTCCATAATTGCAAACAAAAACATGGATGGATATAGCACCACAATATTAACAAATCATCCTTACTGATCATCCTCAAAAGAGGCACGGATCACTAGGAAACAACATGAACATATGGCATATTGATAAAATCAGATCAAGGACTTAGTGAATTTCTAAGTCCCTGAAATCAGAATTAACGAATGCACTACTTTGCAAGCTTGTGCTAGTCACCAAACATATCAAAAAAATACATGGTAAACACCTCTGTAAAGATGGCATGGCATATAACAAAACACATGTAGAGCTCAGGAGTATATCATGCACACATTAATCATGGCAAAAATGACAAATAACTATTTGATGCAGCAGATCTGACAATTATCTCATATAGCTCTCTTCCAGCAGAACTTCGGGAATGAAGATGAGCTCAAATGAAAATGATGCAGTAAGATGAAGTGATGTACTTTCTGAGACGAACATTTTGATATGCTACACGCCCAAAACGGAGTTACGGAGGCGGAGTTACGGCATGATGAAAAACGCAAATAAATTAGGGTTTCGGGGAAAGTCAACCCTAGCAGATATCAGATCCAGATCGGCACGAACTTCGAGGCGCTCACTGGAGTTGTGGTCGCGGTGGCCGAAGGACGAAGCCGAGGGGGAGGAGAGGAGGCTCGCCGGCGCGGGCGCGGCGACCGGATCGGCGGGGCTGCGGCCGGAGTGAGGAGGCGGCGGTCGCCGGAACCAGGCGGCGAGGCGGCAGGGCGATGGCCGCGGCGAGCGGGCGCCGGCGTCGGGGAAGGCCCGGTGGAGCGGGGCAGCGAAGAGGCGGACCGGGCGGGGAGGAGGACGACCCGGGCGGCGGCGGGCAGACCGGGCCGCGGGGGCTTCCCGCGGGCCTGGCGGGCCTCGGGCGGCGGCGGCGATGTGGGGCTCCCGCGCGCCACGTGTCGGTTTCCGGTTGGGGCGGCGGCGATGTCCGGCGCGTCCGGACGTTGTCCGGCGCGCAGAGAGACGGGGAGCTAGGTTATGGTAGGAATGGATCCGGGATTTTCGGGGGAGAGATCTTTATATAGGCATAGAGGGAGCTAGGAGAGTCCAAATGAGGTGCGGTTTGCGGCCACGCGATCATGATCGAACGCTCTAGATGATGGAGAGAGTTTTGGTGGGTTTTGGGCCAAATTGAAAGGGTGCTAGGCTACAACACACACGAGGCCTTCTCGGTCCCTCGGTTAACCGTTGGAGTATCAAACGAAGTCCAAATGGTACAAAACTTGACAGGCGGTCTAGCGGTAGTAAACCAAGGCCGCTTGGCAAGTCTCGGTCCAATCCGGAAATGTTTAACCCCCACACACGAAAAGAGGTAGAAAGGAACACCGGAGGAGATAGGAGCGCCGGAATGCAAAACGGACAACGGGGAAAAAGCTCGGGTGCATGAGACGAACACGTATGCAAATGCAATGCACATGATGACATGATAAGAGATGCATGACAAAGGCAACAACACACGAAGACAAAAACCCGAACCCGAGGAAATAAAATAACTTAGCGCCGGAAACGGCAAGAGTTGGGATACATATAAGGTAAATTACATCCGGGGTGTTACAACACTCCACCACTACGAAAGGATCTCGTCCCGAGATCTAGGACTGGAAAAACGCCGGGTACTTAGAACGGAGGTGATCCTCGCGTTCCCAGGTGGCTTCACGGTCGGAATGGTGTGACCACTTGACTTTGAGTAATTTGATTGACTTATTGCGAGTCTTGCATTCAGTCTCTTCAAGAATAGCAACTGGGTGCTCACGATAAGAAAGGTCTTCTTGGAGATCAATGTCTTCGAAGTTGACGATGCGGTCAGGAGTCTTGAAGAACTTGCGGAGCTGAGAGACATGGAACACGTCGTGCACATTTGCAAAGTTTGAAGGAAGCTCGAGTTGATAGGCAAGATCGCCTCTCTTGCTGACGATCTTGAAAGGACCCATGTATCTAGGGGCAAGCTTCCCTTTGATACTGAAGCGACGAATACCTTTCATTGGAGAGACGTGGAGGTAAACATGGTCTCCGATCTCGAAAGCCAAATCAGGATGCTTACTATCATAGTAGCTCTTCTGGCACGATTGCGCTGCTTTGAGGTTATCACGAATGACCTTGCACATCTCCTCTACCTCTGTGATCAAGTCATTTCCAAGAAATTGACGTTCATCGGTCTCTGACCAGTTAAGAGGAGTGCGACACTTCCTGCCATAGAGAATTTCGAATGGGGCCTTGCCCGAACTTGCTTGAAAACTGTTGTTGTAGGAGAATTCAGCGTATGGAAGACAATCTTCCCACTTCATGCCGAAAGAGATAACGCAAGCCCTGAGCATATCTTCAAGAATCCGATTGACATGCTCGACTTGACCGCTAGTTTGAGGATGGAAAGTTGTGCTGAAGTGAGTGTTGGTGCCCATGGCCTTCTGAAAAGAATCCCAAAACTTGGAGGTAAAGATGCTGCCACGGTCTGAAGAGATCAACTGTGGAATGCCGTGCAGAGAGACAATCGGAGAGGTATACATCCCCGCCAATTGAGCTGCAGTGATAGACTCTTTGATAGGCAAAAAGTGAGCCACTTTAGTGAGTTTGTCGATGACAACGAATATAGCATCATTGCCACGCTTGGACTTTCGAAACCCAGTCACGAAGTCCATCTCAATGTGGTCAAACTTCCATTCTGGAATGGCAAGAGGTTGGAGGAGACCAGCTGGTCTTTGGTGTTCTGCCTTCACTCTTCTGCAGACATCACATTCATTCACGAATTGAGCAATCTCGCGCTTCATTCGAGTCCACCAATAAGCCTGCTTGAGGTCCTGGTACATCTTCGTACTCCCAGGGTGGATGGAGAGGAGAGAATTGTGAGCCTCCTTCATAATAACTTTACGAAGGTCACCTTTAGGCACAACAATGCGATCCTCGAAGAAGAGAGTATCCTTGTCATCAAGGCGATAACACTTGTACTTGGGTTGACTCTTGGCAATCCCAATCTTCACCTTCTTCACCATAGCATCAAGAAGTTGAGCCTCGCGAATCTGATCTTCCAAAGTAGGGGAAACTTGAAGGTTGGCGAGGAAACCTTGAGGAACAACTTGCAGATTGAGTTTGCGGAAAGCTTCACAAAGCTCGGGTTGGTAAGGCTTGAGAATCATACTGTTGCAGTAAGCCTTCCTGCTCAATGCATCAGCAATCACATTGGCCTTGCCTGGAGTATACTCGATACTCGGATTATACTCTTGAATCATTTCAACCCAACGAGTCTGCCTGAGGTTGAGATTAGGCTGAGTGAAGATGTACTTGAGACTCTTGTGGTCAGTGAAGATGTCCACTTTTCTTCCCAATAAGAGATGTCTCCAAGTCAAAAGAGCATGCACAACTGCCGCTAACTCGAGGTCATGAGTGGGGTAGTTCTTCTCGTTGGGCTTCAACTAGCAAGAGGTATAAGCCACAACTTTCTTCTCTTGCATCAACACTGCACCATGGCCTTGAAGAGAGGCATCACAGAAGACCTCGAATGGTTTGGATTCATCAGGAGGAGTCAGAACTGGAGCAGTGACCAATTTCTCTTTCAAAGTGTTGAAAGCGATGTCACATTCCGGAGACCAAACATACTTGACGTGCTTCTGGAGAAGGTTTGAAAGAGGCTTCGCGATCTTTGAAAAGTTCTCAACGAACCTTCGACAGTAGCTTGCGAGACCAAGGAAGCTGCGGAGTTGCTTCACGTTCTGAGGTGGTTCCCAATTCACAATTGCAGACACCTTCTTAGGATTCACCGCTATGCCCTTGGCAGAGATGATATGCCCAAGATAGAGAAACTCATCGAGCCAAAACTCGCACTTTGAGAACTTGGCGCATAACTGATGTTCCCTAAGCTTATCGAGCACCAAACGCAAGTGCTTGGCATGATCTTCCTTGTTCTTCGAAAAGACCAGAATGTCATCGAGATAGACCAAAACGAAGTCATTTGTGTAGGCGTTGAAGATGAAATTCATCATGCGAGAGAAAGTCGGAGGAGCGTTGACGAGGCCAAATGACATGACAGTGTATTCATATGAACCATAGCTTGTTCTGAAAGCCGTCTTGGGAATATCTTGCTCACGGATTCGAATCTGGTGATAGCCCATACGGAGATCAAGCTTGGAGAATACTTGAGCACCTTTGAGTTGTTCGAACAGCTCATTGATGTTGGGAAGTGGGTACTTGTTCTTGATAGTCTTCTTGTTCAATGGACGGTAGTCAACACAAAGTCGGTCCGTTCCATCCTTCATCTTCGCAAAAAGAACTCCACAACCCCACGAAGAAGAACTAGGTCGGATGAGACCCATTCGCTCTTGAATATCAAGTTGCTTCTTCAGCTCCTTCAACTCTTCAGGTCCGAGCTTGTAAGGACGTTTGCAAACAGGTTCCGTGCCAGGCTTAAGATCAAGGACGAATTCAACTGGCCGGTGCGGAGGCATTCCTGGAAGCTCTTCTGGAAAGACGTCTTGATATTCGCAAACGACTGGAATTTGAGACATGGCATCCAGTTCACCCTTCTCATTGAGAGAAAACAGACGGATGGTATTATCCCGAGCGGCAAAGACAATTACATCCTCAGAGGAATGAGTCAATTGAATCTGCCTGGCAGCACAATCAAGCTGAGCCTTGTGCTTAGAAAGCCAGTCCATTCCAAGAATAAGATCAATATCCGAGTTACCAAGGATCATTGGTGAAGCCAGAAACTTGAAATCACCCATCATGATAGAAATATCCAGAATCTCGTAGTTTGCGAGCAAACATTTACCCGGTGAGACAACTGCTAACGGTTTATGCAAAACTTGAGAAGATAACTCATGCTTAGATGCAAAAGGTCTCGAGATGAAACAATGCGATGCACCAGTGTCAAAAAGTACTTTTGCAGGAACATCGTTAACAGGAAGGTTACCCATGATGACATCTGACGAGTCCTCTGCCTGAGCTGCATTCATCAAGTTGACCTTGGCGTGCTTGGGGTTATGCTTGACCACAACTGTACTTACCGATCTCACAGGAGGAGGAGGGAGACGCCTCTGATTGAAGCATTTGTTGGCATAGTGACCCTTCTGTTGGCACTTGTTGCACGTGACCTCTGAAAGTGGACGGTGGTACGGAGCACTCGATCTTGGAGCTTGAGACGAAGTCTTGTTCTGAAAGCCAGGGTTGGGTGGGTGGGAAGATCCACTGCCACCTTTGCTCTTCTGCTGATAAGGCTGACGGAACGGAGGAGGAAGAGGCCAATACTTCTGCTACTTAGCCACTTGAGTTGAGGAAGAAGGAGTAGCATCTCTAACTCGCTTCTTGGAAGCATCACACTTCAGTTGAGCAGTCTCTTGCTTCATTGCCATGTTGTAAAACTCATCGTACCTCATGGGCTCAAAGAGACCAAGAGCTAGCTGGATTTCTTCTCTGAGACCACCCCTGAACTGGTATATCATGCTCTTCTCGTCAGGGACGTCCTGCTTAGCAAAACGGGCGAGCTTCTGAAACATCTTGTTGTACTCATAGACAGACATAGAGCCTTGCTTCAGGTTGCGGAATTCCTCATGCTTGCTTTCAACCACGCTTTGAGGAATATGATGAGCTTTGAAGTCTTGACAGAATTCATCCCAGGTAATCACACGGCCTCCTCTAGAATCTTTGTACTGCTGAAACCATTCGGCAGCTTGGTCTTTGAGTTGGAAGGAAGCGAACTTGACAAAGTCCTCAGGCCTGACGTTACTGCACTCGAAATGCTTGCATAAGTCCACGGGCCAATCATCAGCGTCGGTTGCCTCAACGCAATTGCTGAGGGTCTTTGGCTGGTTAGCAAGGAATTGATTGAGTGTAGCAAAGTGATTCTGATTGTTGCCTTGGTTCCCTTGGTTGCGCTCTTGAAGAAGTTGCATGATCAGCTGCGTGTTTGCATTGGTAGCGGCCATCACAGCTTGCCATGCCTCCGGAGGTGGAGGTGGTGGTGGCGGATCAGGATTCGGATCGTGCGCGTTGGAGGAGCCATCCTCGAGAGGTTGACATCCATTAGCACATTGATAGACAAATATTGAAGCTGAACCAAATGGGTAGAAATTGCAACATATAGTCTTCACATGCGAACAAAATGAACGAATGCATTCCAAATGAAATGGTCACATATCCATAAATTGAGAAGCCACTTAGAATTGATGTAGAAGAAAAACAACAACAAGGTACGGAACAAGAATGAATACTCGGTAAGGATCACCCAATCTCAAACCAAATATCCGTGGAAGAAGAACTAGAGCTACAAGAATTCCCACCTATGAAACTCCCGAACCTTTCCGGTTATGCAATCAGGTGTTGGGGATACAGGGGAAGCATAATATCTCACCCAAATCTAGCAAATCCTACATCCAGCTGTATCCATCCTTCAACACATAACCGAGAAAAACTTCGGAAATCGTCTACCTCAATCTTCGAAAAACATCCGTTATACAAGTTATGGCAATACTCCCGAACTCCCGCCCCAGTACTGGGTGGCGTCGAGGTTATCTCAGCAACAACTGCATAAAAGAGATTTTCGATGTCGGCGAAACTAAACTCAGGTATTCCAGAACTGCAACGATAAAATTGTGACGACAACACCTCGGAGCTCAACTCCCCGGGACACTGCCACAACCCCTAAATGACAGGAGTCACCAAAAAAATGTTCTCGTCACAAATCGATCGGAACGATTCCAAGATACCCGTGTGATCCTAAATTTTTTTTAGTGAAATTTGAGAAGAGAAGAGTCAAAACTCTACGTCAGGATGCCTTACCAGAGCGATGAAGGGACTGGGGAGTAAAAATAATTCCTAAACTCTCCGATATATAATTCCTAAATGACTCAAAACATTTTTCTAGACTCAACAACGGCAGCTAATTCGATCAAGCAGGGGGGCTCCTAAGGTTGGGGAAGGCTCTGATTACCAACTTGTAATGCCCTCGATGCGGCTATATCTCCTATGTGTCGAAGCACGACTTAGAGGCATAACCGCATTGAAAGCAATGTCGCAAGTAAGGTAATCTTCACAACAACCCATGTAAATAAATAATAGGGGAAAGGTACATAGTTGGCTTACACTCTCCACGTCACACAAATACATGAATAGCATTACAATAATCCAATGCACTCATGGTCCGACTATGGTACCAAAATGAAAGATCAACTCCAACAAGCGACATGGTCCCGATCGCCCCAACTCGGCACCACTACTGATCATCAGGGAAAGACACATAGTAATGGCATGAGTCTTCATCGAACTCCCACTTGAGCTCAAGCGCGTCATCTGGAACGGAATCATCGGTCCTTGCATCTGGTTTGGAAGTAATCTGTGAGCCACGGGGACTCACCAATCTCGCACCCTCGCGATCAAGACTATTTAAGCTTATAGGTAAGGTAAGGTAATATGTGGAGCTGCAGCAAGCGACTAGCATATATGGTGGCTAACCTGTTCGCAAAAGAGAGCGAGAAGAGAAGGCAAAGCACGAACGAAGAACTATAGAACAACCTACGGCAAACATTACTCAAACACCGTGTTCACTTCCCAGACTCCGCCGAGAAGAGACCATCACGGTAACACACGCAGTTGATTCATTTTAATTAAGTTAAGGTTCATGTTATCTACAACCGGACATTAACAAATTCCCATCTTCCCATAACCGTGGGCACGGCTTTTGAAAGTTCAAATCCCTGCAGGGGAGTCCCAACTTAGCCCATCACAAGCTCTCATGGTCAACGAAGGATAAACCTTCTCCCGAGACATTCCGATCAGACTCGGCATCCCGGTTCTACAAGACAACTTCGACAATGGTAAAACAAGTCTAGCAAGACCGCCCGAATGTGCCGACAAATCCCGTTAGGAGATGCACATATATCGTTCTCGGGGCACACTCAGATTGTCCAAACTTCTGGTAGGCCAGCCCAGAGTTGCCCCTAGTGGCCACCGGTGGCTGACGAGGTGGACCAACACTCAGAGGAGCACTGGCCCGGGGGGGGGGGGTTAAATAAAGATGACCCTCGGGCTCCGGAAACCCAAGGGAAAAAGGGGATAGGTGGCAAATGGTAAAACCAAGGTTGGGCATTGCTAGAAGAGTTTTATTCAAGGCGAACTATCAAGGGGTTCCCGTAATCACCCAACCGCGTAAGGAACGCAAAATCCGGGAACATAACACCGATATGACGGAAACTAGGGCGGCAAGAGTGGAACAAAACACTAGGCAAAAGGCCGAGACTTCCACCCTTTACCAAGTATATGGATCCATTAAGATAACAAGATAATATAGTGATATCCCAACAAATAAACAATGTTCCAACAGGGAACGATCTCCAATCTTCACCTGCAACTAGCAACACTATAAGAGGGGCTGAGCAAAGCGGTACCATAGCCAATCAACGGTTTGCTATGACATGGTGGGTTAGAGGTTTGACATGGCAATTTGGGAGGCATGATAAGCAAGTGGTAGGCATCGTAGCATAGGCATAGCAAAAGAGCGAGCATCTAGCAAGCAAAGATAGAAGTGATTTCGAGGGTATGATCATCTTGCCTGCAAAGTTGTCAGAGTTGACTTGATCCTCGTAAGCAAACTCAACGTGCTCCTCGTTAGCAAACTCGTCTCCTGGCTCTACCCAAACAAGACAAACAAACAAAAGGAACACAATCAACCATGACCCATGCTCAAACAAACAAGATGCAAACATGGTATGCTATGCGGGATGTGGTATGTGATGCATATGCAAGATTTGACAAGGAATGATTGAACCTGGCCTCAACTTGGAAATCCAAGAGTGCCATTGGAAAGGTGAGGTGATTTCAGTTGAAATCGATATAAAGAACACCGGAATCGGATGCACAGTTTGGAAATGGCAAGCAAAACAAATATGGCACCGGTCTGCGATAAACAACAAGTAGCCATCTAAATGCATCAAGATAATTATGCTACAACACTCAAACATGACAACAAAATACATGGCAGGGATCCATTCATGATGCTTGACAAAAGATGAACACTGAGCTACGGCCAATTCATCCATTAACAGGTTCAAACAAGCATGGCAAAAATGCAAACGATAACAGGTTTCAGACTTAGTGAAATTAACACAAGTCTGGAATTTAACATCAAGTAGTACACTTTGGAGCATGAAAACTATATGCTACAGGAACTTAACATGACAAAGCAAGGCATGGCATGAAGCTACATAGAGCACTTAACGAAAGTCCCTTAGTGACCTTGAGCCAAAAGGGATCAGAAAATACAATTGTAAGCATGCGAACATGGAAAAACATAATCAGATTACAGACTTAGTGAAAAACTGGAGCATGCAAATCTGTTAGCGAGTAGGCATGTTCACGAGCTCGATGCACTCACAGAAGAGCAAGGCATTAAAAACTAAGCATACACCCATCAAGAATACATATCACAGAAGCTAGACATGTCAAGAACAACAACATAGCTTGCACGGATCAATAACAACATCCTCGGCAAAATCGCTAACAAGTCAACAATCTGCCAGGATTCACGAAATAGCAAAAGTAGAGCTCGATTGACTCAAGTTAGGGTGCTCCATAATTGCAAACAAAGACATGGATGGATATAGCACCACAATATTAACAAATCATACTTACTGATCATCCTCAAAAGAGGCAAGGATCACTAGAAAACAACATGAACATATGGCATATTGATAAAATCAGATCAAGGACTGTGAAATTCTAAGTCCCTGAAATCAGCATTAACGAATGCACTACTTTGCAAGCTTGTGCTAGTCACCACACATATCACAAAAATACATGGTAAGCACCTCTTTAAAGATGGCATGGCATGTAACAAAACACATGTAGAGCTCAAGAGCATATCATGCACACATTAATCATGGCAAAAATGACAAATAGCTATTTGATGCAGCAGATCTGACAATTATCTCATATAGCTCTCTTCCAGCAGAATTTTGGGCATCAAGATGAGCTCAAATTAAAATGATGCAATAAGATGAAGTGATGTACTTTCTGAGACGAACATTTTGATATGCTACATGCCCAAAACGGAGTTACAGATGCGGAGTTACGGCATGATGAAAAACACAAATAAATTAGGCTTTCGGGGAAAGTCAACCCTAGCGGATCTCAGATCCAGATCGGCACGAACTTCGAGGCGCTCACCGGAGTTCAATGTAGCTCGCTGGAGTTGTGGTCGCGGTGGCCGGAGGACGAAGCCGAGGGGGAGGAGAGGAGGCTCGCTGGCCGGAGCTCGCCGGCGCGGGCGCGGCGACCGGATCGGCGGGGCGGCGACCGGAGTGAGGAGGCGGCGGTCGCCGGAACCGGGTGACGAGGCGGCAGGGCGATGGCCACGGCGAGCGGATGCCGGCGTCGGGGAAGGCCCGGTGGAGCGGGGCGGCGAAGAGGCGGACCGGGCGGGAAGGAGGACGACCCGGGCGGCGGTGGGTAGACCGGGCCGCGGGGGCTTCCCGCGGGCCTGGCGGGCCTCGGGCGGCAGCGGCGATGTGGGGCTCCCGCGGCCACGTGTCGGTTTCTGGTTGGGGCGGCGGTGATGTCCGGCGCGTCCGGACGTTGTCCAGCGCAGAGAGACGGGGAGCTAGGTTAGGGTAGGAATGGATCCGGGATTTTCGGGGGAGAGATCTTTATATAGTCATAGAGGGAGCTAGGAGAGTCCAAATGAGGTGCGGTTTGCGGCCACGCGATTGTGATCGAACGCTCTAGATGATGGAGGGAGTTTTGGTGGGTTTTGGGCCAAATTGGAAGGGTGTTGGGCTGCAACACACACGAGGCCTTCTCGGTCCCTCGGTTAACTGTTGGAGTATCGAACGAAGTCCAAATGGTACAAAACTTGACAGGCGGTCTATCGTTAGTAAACCAAGGCCGCTTGGCAAGTCTCGGTCCAATCCGGAAATGTTCAACCCCCACACATGAAAAGAGGTAGAAAGGACCACCGGAGGAGATAAGAGCGCCGGAATGCAAAACGGACAACGGGAAAAAAGCTCGGATGCATGAGACGAACATGTATGCAAATGCAATGCACATGATGACATGATAAGAGATGCATGACAAAGGCAACAACACACGAAGACAAAAACCCGAACCCGAGGAAATAAAATAACTTAGCGCCGGAAATGGCAAGAGTTGGGATACATATAAGGTAAATTACATCCGGGGTGTTACAGCTGTCAATAACAACATTGAAGAGGAAAGGCCACATAGTGTCAAACCGGTCATTGTTTTTTCCTGTTGATATATAAGGATATTTAACCCCCCCGATTAACATGGGATGGGGATTGTTCCGACAGGTATTAACAAGCTCTTTAAGGAAAGCAGACTTAAACTCCTCTTGAGCAGCGCCATATACAGCCACTAGACTCCAAAGGAAGTTGTCGGACTTGTTTCGAAGGTGAAATTTGATGTGATATTCACCCTTCGAAGTGGATAAAAGTTCCAAGTATGTCGAGTGGATGCCAAGCAAGATTCCACCAGACCTCACGGATGGGGGTAAAATGTGCCATTCATAATCATAACCACATGAAAAGTGGTCAAGAACACGTGTCTGGAAATCACGTTTACCCGACTCAGTGATAGCCACAAAGTCCAAGGCATGATCCTTTACACAATCGGCAATGTGTTTGTGTTTAGCCAAGTCACCAAGACCTCTGCTATTCCAAAACATACCTCTCATGATGAACCATTTTTATGTTTAGGTACCTTTGCCCTCTTAGATGGGCGCCCTCTTTTCTTCTCTGAAGTAGACTTGTTTTTTTGTACCGACGCGACAAGCTCACATAGCATGTTGTCGCGTATAGTATCCTCCAAGTCTACTTCGGTTGTGTCCTTAACTAGATGGGAGAGAAGCTTGCCATCATGATCGACATCAGCATCCACATCCTCCTCATCCGACACGAGAGGGTTAGAAAAAGTATACAACCTAGGAGCAACCTTAAGCCGGTCAAACTCCATTTGTTTAAGGGCCCTAACAGAAACTTGTACCTCTTTCTCATTATGTCCTAACGAAACACCCAAGCTAGAAATATTTGCAGAAATTCTAGAGTTATCGAAGGACAAAAAAGATATGTGGGAGGGAGTACCTTCATAGTCAAGGTTGCGAGCTGCCATCCTACGCATGGCCTTGGTGAGAGAGTCCTCGTCAGTGGCTGCCGTACCATCAACGTCAACGGAGTGGCACCCATTGTGTCTCAACGGCGAGGGGGTGACGTCGGCAGTAGCAACATCCCCGGTGTCTTCGAGCGGCGGAGTAGGCAAATGCAGCAAAGATGAAGAGGCCCCAAAGGGCTACACCACAACCTCTGCGACCTCTAGCGAAGGAGACGGTGTGGGCGGCGTCGAGGCCCTGGGCACCGTCACCTCTCCTGGCGATGATGGAGAAGAAGACAAAGCATGTAGGTCTGCCATCGCCGAGTCACGATCCACCCGAACCGCGGGAGAGAATACCACTCCCCGCCGTGCAATGATCAGTGACATTGTCGGCGATGAAGCCCGCGGGGAGGCGACTGCGGATGCCTCCTCCTGTAGGCGATAGGGCGTCGTCAGCAAGGATGCCTCCTCCTCCTCCTCCTGCGGATAGCCCGTGGCCGGCATCATCGAAGACCATGGTGTCGAAGTCATCAAGGATGCCGGTGGCGTGGTAATCAAGGGCGCCTTGATTGGTGCGGCTGGTGGCATTGTGGCTGTCGGGTAAGACATCGCAGATGGCAACGAAGACCTCCCAGAGGACATGGACAACTGCATGGGCATCACGCCGCCAGATGAAGGTGGCACTGAAGACTCATTGGACGACGAGGTGGGTTTGGGCCTCTTACTTGGGTCCTTACCCCCTGCAGTGTCGTCCCTGTCATGACCCATATCGCCGCCTGGATCATCTCCGTGCTCCCAAACTCTAGGCACAAAATCAACATCAACACGAAAGTCCGGTTTTTCCAGACTGTATCGAAACTCATACCCGTTCCTCTGGACAACAACTCAGACGAGAGAGAATTAATTGTGCTCCCCTTGAAGGTGTCAAGATTAAGCACCGCCACCTGAATGCAAACAATTCCTCGACGACGCAAATAGAGTAGGTCAACATCCAGGGTAGCACCAATCACCGAGCCGACTGCCCAAAGACCCAGGAAGTGACGAAGAGCATGTGGCACACCGTGCACGTGCACCCAGATAGGCTCTAACTCAAAACAATGCGGTACCTCCTCCTTCCAAGGCTTGAATTCAATAATTACATTATGAGACTTGATAAAAACTGCAAACCCGGTCACCCACCGTAAAACTTCTTCACTTGGAAAAGACATGAGAAAAGCATCCTCGCCATGCGGTATAGCCTCCCAAGTCCACTGCTGCTAAAACTGAGCAATCTTGTCCACCTCTGCCTCCACGATATTGGGAGAAATAGAGCCACTAGAAATCGATACAAGTGCAGCTGGTGAATCCTGAGGTGAGAGATCCTCCCTACAAACATTATCAGGCATCTGAAAAAGCCATGTTTTCAGTTCCATAGCCGCAAAGCAACGCCGTCGACTTCGGCAACTTGAGAGCCGGAGACCGACACATAGTCATAGGATGGTTCATCTTGTTACAAATAAAGCAATACTGTTGTGTGTCGCACTCATCAGATATGTGTCTGGCCGACTGGCATTTAGAACAACACAGTTTTTTGGGTGCCACTGCAACCTCGGATGTACCAGAAGATGGAGCCGGTGGTTGATGAAACAGGGTATCCAAGTGCACAAGTGCACCATGTCCATGACCCGCAACCACTGTTGATGAAGTGGCCGGGACGTACATAGGAGCTGGAGTTGGCATCGAAGGGCCCGTAGCAGCTTGAATGGGAGCAACAGGTTGGTGAACTGGCCCCTGACGAATCTTTTGACGACCACCCTTGCCTCCCTTTGTTTTGCGAGAGCGCGCTGCAACAGGTCCGACTGCCGAGGTGATAGCCAGCCTGGCGTTGAAGCTGGTGGTCGGCTGATGGAGGTTCTGCTGATTGGCGCTGGCGAGAGGCCCTTGCTACTGCCCATAAGCGCTGGCAATCGGTTGATATGGAGCCATAGCTGGCTGATGTTGCTGAAGTATGTAGCCCCCCCGAGGGTTGTTGTGGATATCACTACTGGGCGTAAACCGGCCTATCTGGGCCGGGTTAACTTCGTCAGTAGTTAAGTATGTTAAAGCCCAAGAAGGCAGATGAGGGTTCAAGGCCCATAGTCGGTTCAAGGCCTGTAGCCGTAAACCGGCATTGGTATTTAACTTGTATTGTAAGTTAGGAATAAGTAGAGACCAAACCGGACACATCTATGAGCCGGTATTGGGACTTTGTGAATCGACGTGCGTCACTCGTGTATATAAGGGGACGACCCGGCGGCGGTTCAGGGACAACAGACAACAACTCAAGACATAGGCGAAGCTTGTTTGCTCCCTGGGCATCGAAACCCCATCAATTCCATCACAACTAGACGTAGGCTTTTACCTTCATCGAAGGGGCCGAACTAGTATAAACTCTCTTGCGTCCCTATGTCCGCTTTAACCCCTTCAAGCTAACCCGTCGCGATGGCTCCACGACTAAGTCCTTTCTCTAGGACATCTGCCGTGACAAAACCACGACAGTTTGCGCCCACCGTGGGGCTATCGCATGGTGGTTTCAAGTTCTTGGAGGGCCGCTTTGAAGGACTCGAGGGCTACGCCGTAGGCCGGATGACTAAGAGTCGTTGCGGCAAGCTTTACATCGACGATGCAGGCTGGGGCCCCGAGGCCGGCTCAGTTGAGTACGGGTACCGGGTCCCCTTTGGTGGCATACACGTTTTCATCGGCAAGATCAGAGAACCGGGCCCTGAGCCAGATATCTACACCGACCTCGTCGAAACGGCTCAGCGTGCGTGATCTGCCCGGGTTAAACCGGCCATGAAGCGTGCCTTCGTGGGAGTCATCCATGGAGGAGGTCATGAGGATGGATTGGGATCTGGCGGCGAGACCGTCATTTACTCCGGCGATGAGTCATCAACCAGAGAAACCGAATCTCTATATCAGCTACAAGATGGCCGGATTGGGGGCTGTTCTGACGGCGACAGTATTCCGGACCCCTCTGATCTGCTGAACCGAGTTGGAATATTCATGTCCGGCACACAAGCAGCGCTTCATTCTTCGACCGCCGCAGCAACAACCTCCGGTTCAGCAGCGGCGACGGCTGCTGGGGCAGGAGGCCCTGTGCGCCCGCCGGCTCAAGTTCTATCAGAGCTATTTGATGCATTGGCTGTGCTTATGGCGGAAGCTAATCCGGCGGATTAGGACATCCACAACGCGGAGATTGCAAAGGTAAGGGAACAGATCACCCAGGCCAAGGCGGACCTGGCAGCTGAGGATACCAGGATGGCCACAGAGCGGGCTGCTCTAGACGCACAAGCCTACAGGCTCATGTTGGACCAGAACGCGTCGCATGAAGTCATGAGGAGGAAGTACCGATCCCGTTTGCCTCCGGTTTCCGAGGCCAGAGACCTTTTCAACACCCCGGGAGCAGGAACCAGTAATCCGCTGGAGGGAAACCGGGCGGAAGCTCCTGGGACCGGTGCGCCGGTTCAGCCTCGTCGGATGGATCCGCCTCGTCAAAACACCGTTATACCTCAGGCTGTTTCAACACCTCCGGGTCACTACTCCAACCCAATGGACAATCTCGTCGCCACTGCTGCACGGCTGGAGGCCATTCCAATTGAAGGTGACTCACCGCAGGCGATAGAGACGCGACGGGTCAAGGAGCTTCTTAGGACAGCTTTGGACCAACAGGAAGCATACTCGTACAGCCGCGACCGGATCCACTTGACCCCTCGCCCAAGCCGGAGCTATAGCAGGCATATGGAGGAACCGGCAGTGTCAAGCAATGAACGACGTGGAGCACCCCGCGGCAACAACTCGGCGGGTGGTGCTGATAACGCTCAGGAAGTGGTGGACCGGGCTCGAGCACGCAGGGAGGCTGAGTTAGCCGCACAATATCAGGCTCGGCAGCTTACGCCGGTTCGTAAAACTATTTCGGTCGAACCCGGTGTTACTTCTAGCTCTTTGGGGGTGCCTTGCCTTGTCCCCGCTTTACGCAATGTGCGCCTACCCAAGGATTTCAAGGGCCCGCGCAAGGAACCAAATTACACGGCGGATCAACCCCCAGAGACATGGGTGGAGAGCTATGAGATGGCCATGGAGATGCTGGATGTGGATGATGCGGCATGTGCGAAATACTTCACCATGATGCTTGAAGGAACGGCCCGCACTTGGTTAAAAAGCTTACCGGCCAATTCTATCAGTTCATGGGCCCAATTACGAACCCGGTTTATCAATAATTTCAAGGATACATGTAAGCAGCCCATGTCGATAGTAGACTTAGCTGCCTGTGTCCAGGAGGAAGGAGAATCGACGACTCATTGGGTGCGCCGGGTCTCACAAGTGTTGCATTCATCAGACCGCATCAACGTTGACACCGCAGTCTTAACCCTAGAAGGCAACTGCCGGTTTGGGCCCCTAAAGCTGAAGTTGGGACGGATGAAGCACCATTGCACTGACATGGGGACCCTCATGGCTGCTTTGGTAAAGTATGCTGATTCTAATAGTACCAAGGATCCCGAATCTGATGATGACAAGGCAGGGAAGGGAAAGAGGAACAACAACTCCAAAGGTCAGCAGCATCACTGGGCAGGCAATGGTGGTGGAGGCAAGCGTAAAGCGGATGGTAACATGGACTTTGTGGCTAATACCAACGCGCAGGACAATGGCCAGCGACGCAAGGGTAAACCGAAAAATCATAGTGGGGCACCCAACCCTAACCCGGACCGCCTAAATTATCTACTGAGCCAGCCCTGTCCAAGACATGGGACGAAGGAGGTGCCAGCAAAACACCTTTGGAAGGATTGCTTCATTATGCAGGAGTTCAAGAATTCTAATGCTTTCCGGTATGATCATGGCTCCGGCGGTGGCTCAGGATCCAGGCCGGGTTACGGTGGAGGAAATTCCGGTTCAAGATTTAACGGTAATCCGGGCGTACATAACAGTCAAAATAATCAGAACAACCAGGGTGGTTACAACCAGCAGCAGCAACAGTCAGGTTACCAGAGTAACCCAAAGCAATTGAATAGTGGGCAGTACCATGTCTTTACCACTAGCTTGGACAAGCGAGACCGGAAGGTTCAGAGGCGGGCAGTCAACTCTGTTGAACCGGCCATGCCCCGTTATCTACGCTGGTCTGAACAGCCAATCATATGGAGCAGAGAGGATCACCCTCCCTAGGTTGATAATCCGGGTCAGTTGGCTCTAGTGGTGGCGCCTCAGGTGGGAGGTTACAAGTTCACCAAAGTGCTCATGGATGGAGGGAGCAGCATTAATATCTTGTACTATGAGACCTTCCGTCGTATGGGACTAACAGATAAAAATCTCAAACCGTTTAATACGGTGTTCCACGGTGTGGTACCTGGCAAGTCAGCATATCCTGTTGGTAAGATAGCTCTGGAAGTGGCCTTTGGAGATGATCATGATTCCAGGTCGGAAACATTAACGTTTGAAGTGGTGAAAATCCAAAGTCCATATCACGCCCTGTTTGGGCAACCGGCCTACACCAAGTTTATGGCACGGCCCTGTTATGTGTATTTGCAGCTCAAGATGCCGGGTCACAAGGGGACAATAATGGTTCACGGAAGCCGTAAAATTGCTTTGGAGTGCGAGGAAGGAGATGCGGCCTACGCAGAGTCGGTTTGTGCTACCGAGGAGCTGAAGCATTATAAGGACAATGTTGATTCGGCGGACATGACTCCATTAAAGAAGCCAACTACGGAGCATGATCCGGCCTTGAAGTTCAAATCGGCAGCAGAAACTAAGCTTGTTGACTTCGTACTTGGCGATTCATCAAAGCAGTTCAGCATCAGTGCCAACTTGGATCCGAAATAGGAAAGCGCGCTCATCGAGTTCATCCGTGAGAATCGGGACATTTTTGCATGGAAGCCCTCTGACATGCCAGGTGTACCGAGGCAAGTCGCTGAGCACACCCTTAATGTGGATCCTAAATACAAACCGGTGAAACAGTTCCTCCGCCGGTTTAACGAAGAAAGACGCAAGGCGATTGGAGAAGAGGTAGCCAGACTCTTAGCAGCTGGTTTTATTGTTGAAGTTTTTCACCCTGAGTGGCTTGCCAATCCGGTGCTAGTCCTTAAGAAAAATTGCACCTGGCGCATGTGTGTGGATTACACAGATCTTAATAAGGCTTGTCCAGCAGATCCTTTTTCCCTCCCCCGTATTGATCAAATCATTGATGCTACGACGGGTTGTGAGCGTTTAAGTTTTTTGGATGCATATTCTGGCTATCATCAGATCAAAATGGCAGTTAAGGACCAGGAGAAGACGTCATTCATAACTCCCTTTGGAGCCTTCTGCTATGTGTCTATGCCCTTTGGGATCAAAGTGCCCAGGCAACTTATCAATGGTGTGTACAAAATTGTCTTCACAAGCAGATTGGCCGTAATGTACATGCTTACGTGGATGATATCATGGTTAAGTCCGGGGAGAAGGAGACTCTGGTTGACGATTTGAAGGAAACCTTTGATAACCTAAGGACGTACAAGATGATGCTTAATCCGGACAAGTGTGTCTTTGGTGTACCGACGGGCAAGTTATTGGGTTTTCTAGTGTCCAACAGGGGAATTGAGGCTAATCCGGAGAAGATCACAGCCATCACCTCCCTGGCTAAACCGAAGTGTATCAATGATGTTCAACGCCTGGTAGGCCGGATTCCCGCGTTAAGCCGGTTTATCAGCCGCCTTGGTGAGAAGGCAATCCCTTTGTATCAGATGTTGAAGAAGACGGATCAGGTCGTCTGGAGTTCTGCTGCTGATGAAGCATTTGAGGACTTAAAGCGGCAATTGGCCAATCCGCCTGTGCTCGCCGCTCCCATTGACAAGGAGCCATTACTCCTATATGTTGCTGCTAATGCTCGTGCGGTCAACGTGGCTATTGTGGTGGAGTGAAAGGAGGTAGGTAAGGAGCATCCGGTTCAACGTCCGGTCTATTATATCAGCGAGGTACTCATTGAGTCCAAGCAAAGGTATCCGCATTGGCAGAAGCTGGTGTACGGAGTTTTTATGGCAAGCCGGAAGCTTAAGCAATACTTCCAAGGGCACCCAATTACGGTGGTCAGTTCTGCTCCTTTGGGGGATATCATCCAGAACCGGGAAGCGACTGGCCGGATTGCCAAGTGGGCTATAGAGCTTGGGCCGCACGGATTGAAGTATGTGCCTCGGACAGTGGTGAAGTCTCAAGCACTGGTTGATTTCATCAATGATTGGACGGAAATGCAAGCACCTGAGGAAAAGCTGGATCACACATATTGGACCATCCATTTTGACGGATCCATGCAATTGGAAGGCTCGGGGGCTGGAGTCCTATTAACTTCCACACGAGGTGATAAGTTTTGTTACGTTCTCCGCTTAATGTTTCCTTGTACTAACAATGCAGCTGAGTATGAAGCCTTGCTCCATGGTCTCCGGATGGCTAAGGAGATGAACCTAAGTCGAGTTAAGTGCTTCGGTGACTCAGACCTCGTGGCTCAACAAGTGTCTGGCACTTGGGACTCCAAGGACCCACTCATGGCAGCATATCGTCGTGAGGTGGATATTGTTGCAGGTCATTTTAAAGGATATCAGGTGGACCACGTGGACCGACGGAAGAATGAAGCGGTGGACGCTTTAAGCCGGCTGGGCTCTCAGCGCAAACCGGTACCGCCCAATGTTTTTCTGGATGTGCTGCACAACCCATCGGTCAAGCTCCCTGGTGAAGCGGATTTGGCTATTCCTGATCTGGAGGCTCAATTGGTGGCAGCTCTTCATGTCATTTCGGATTGGACGCTTCCTTACCTGGCGTACATGAACCGGGGCGAGTTACCAGAGGATGAGATTCTGGCCCGACAGATCGTCCGGCGGTCCAAGTCCATGACTATTGTCAATGGCGAGTTGCATCATTGCAGTATATCAGGGGCGTTTCAACGTTGTGTGTCTCCTGAAGAAGGCTGTGAAATTTTGCATGAGATCCATGAAGGAGATTGTGGTCACCATGCCGGTTCAAAATCTTTGGTAGCTAAAGCGTTTCGCCATGGCTTCTATTGGTTAACTGCTCATGCTGATGCGGAGGATCTGGTCAGACGATGTGATGGTTGCCAAAAGTTTTCAAGACGTGCTCATGTGCCGGCTCAAGAATTGAGAATGATTCCAATTACTTGGCCGTTTCCGACTTGGGGGCTGGATATGGTTGGGCCTTTCAAAAGGTCCAAAGATAAGAAGACCCACCTCCTGGTGGCGGTTGACAAGTTCACAAAGTGGGTGGAGGCAGAACCGGTTAGCAAGTGTGATGCGGCCACGGCGGTTCAGTTTATCAAAAAGGTGATTTTCCGGTTTGGCTTTCCACGCAGTATCATCACAGATAATGGTACCAATTTGTCCAAGGGTGCCATGAAGGAGTTCTACGAACGGGAGCACATCCGGCTTGATGTTTCATCAGTGGCACACCCACAGTCCAATGGTCAAGCAGAAAGGGCTAATAAAGAGATCTTGAGAGGCATCAAGCCCCGGCTCATGGTTCCTTTGCAGAGAACGCCGGGTTGTTGGGTAGAAGAATTACCATCTGTGTTATGGAGCATCAATGCCACACCCAACAGATCAACAGGATACACACCGTTCTTCATGGTTTACGGAGCGGAGGCGGTTCTCCCCAGTGATATCCGTCATGATTCACCTCGTGTGACGGCTTATGTTGAAGCGGACAACGAGACAGCACGACAATATGCTTTGGACCGGTTGGATGAAGAGCATGACATAGCAGCCGCCCGATCGGCGATTTACCAACAGGATCTTCATCGTTATCACAGTCGCCGAGTCAGAACCAGAACCTTTCAGGAAGGAGATTTGGTGCTTCGGCTCATCCAAGATCAGACTGATATGCATAAGCTATCCCCACCTTGGGAGGGGCCTTTCGTGGTTAGCAAGAATCTGCACAACGGGTCATACTATCTGATCGATATTCGAGAGCATAAAGACTCACGTACATCAGAGGAGGAGACCAACATGCCATGGAACATAGCTCATCTTCGGCCTTACTATACCTGAGCCATTGGCTCTACTTATGTACATATTACGATGATGTATATATTATGATTAAATATAATAAACCGGAACCTTATCTAAAGCGGGGTATCTGTTCTTTTACATCATGTGTGGTTACACAGAGTTATTCTAAAGCGGCCTCCGGTTTACCCCTTGAGTTAGCTTTTCAAAAGCATCATGTTATATCACTTGGGGGCTTGGTCGTGTCCGAACCAATGCAATACCTCTTGATAGGCGAGAGCCACCAGATCACTTGAGGACTTGGTCACGTCTGAACCAGTCATGCCTCTTGATCGGCCTAAGGCCACAGAATCACTTGGGGGCTTGGTCGAACCCGAACCATTGCCATGCCACTTGATCGGCATAAATGCCACGGTTTCATTTGGGGACCTGGCTGACTTGAACCATAGCTACACCTATCGGGAGCTTGGTCGTGTTCGACCATGGTAACGCCATCTGATTAGCTCAAATAAGCCTCTTTTTGCAAACGGTTTTGTCATTGCCTTTGCTTTACACTTTTCTTTGAAAGACATTTCTTTCTTTTTATTGCGTTTTTAAACCGACAAAATTTTAAACCGGTTCACACTGTCTATTGACGGTACATGGTCCATTTTAATTCGGAGACTATTTGCTCGGTTTGATTTTTTGTTAACATCCTATCACGGAGTAACACGGTGTTTATTATAACCCGGCACGGTTTACATGATAAACCAGCATCATATATATACAGGAGCTGCTATCTCCTCCAACAGTGTGGGTTTATAAAATTCCGCTTCAAGATTGGCCACACCAACTTCATGTCCAACGATGGCAGGTATTATGTATCTCAAAATTTGGTCATATACTTAAAAATTTCGGATGTTTTGATGTATGCAGACATCATATTCCGCCTGATGATACAACCGCGGTGGCACTTTAAGATTTTTATTGCAGAAAGTACTTTGGAAAGTTCATCACCCAAAGGAAGAGCAAGTTGCAGTAATTATGCACGAAGGCATATCAACATCAAAAGTATCAGCTAGCCTATTACAAGGCAACACAGTGCCCACAATAAGATCATTGTTTTTCGCAAGGCAGAAGCAGTTTTAAACCGGCTTCCGGTTCAAGCTTGGTCACCAGCCCGGCCTGATGGTTGTGGGTCATCCCGCGCCGCTTCAGCTTCAGTTTCTCTACCAAGCGGCTGGAAATCAACAGTTGTCCAGTCGATTCCCATTAATGCTTGAAAGACAGCTTCATCATGGATCAGCAACGACGGGTCAATATCGGGAGCATAAGTATGCTTATGGATTGGAGGGATAAGATTTTTCGCTTCATGAATTGGTGCAGCTACTCGCTTGTTTTGATTGTCATATTGGGCTTGATAATGAGACAAGTCTGCTTCTTCAGCCAATTGACAAGCTAGCGGACGCACCTCCCGGTTTATTGCTCGCAGATCCGCTTCACTAAACTCTGACCCGTCTTCCTTCAAGCTGGGATAGCCCTGAGCCGCTTCAATAGGGTCAAAATCCGGCACCCAAGCTTTTGCCCGGATTAAGGCATTGATCGCACCGGTTTGTGCAGCAGATTTCTTCAGCTCTTCAACCCGGGCAGGAAGCACCGGCAGTTTCATCAGAGTGTCCTGAATCAAAGTGGGCGCCGGCTTGTTGTGGGATGCAGTATAGATGATTCATTGTGCACCAGTGTACAGTTGTTCGATCAACGTGTAGGCGGCTTTCAGTTTCTTCCGCACATCTGACCCCAAGTGACCAATGCGTGTCCCTGAAATATCACCAAGAGTTAACAAACCGGTAGCTCTGTAAGATGGCAGAATCAATTCAGAAGTCAAACCGGCTTACCAAAGATAGCAGTGGTCATGGCATGCACGTGCTGCTTTATGCTGGTCAGTTCATCCGCCACCGGTTTTAGTGTAGCCTCAGCATCTTCTGCTCGTTTGATTAAAGCAGATTTTTCAGTGGCCCAATCCGCCCGCTTCTTCTTGAAGCTCTCCTTAAGCTGTTCCATGGCGCTTAAAGCGCTGGTTAATTCCTCTTTTGCTTTGGAGGTTTCAGCTTGTTGGGATTTCAGATTTTCTTGGAGATCGGCGACTTGGTTTTCTTTCGTCTTCAGCTCAGCCTGCATGCAGACAGTTATATGATTCAGCAAAACGGTACAAGGATTGAAGTACCAACCACATAACAAGTTATGCACTTGGCACTTGGGTGCTAATGCATATTCGATCTTCATCTTTCAATTGCTTACAAAGTCCCAAGATCAATACAAGTATTCAATTTGGCACTTGGGGGCTAATGGCTATTTGCTCGTATATATTCTAATGCAGCGATCTCAATTACTTAAAGTCTTGGTTTAACTACGCTAAGTTGAACCGGCCCTCGGGGACTACATCAGCGAATTTTAAAGCATTAAGATTTATATTAGTAAGTCCCGGTTTGAAAGAAGATTACAAACCGGCCCTCAGGGGCTAGGAGCGTCAACAAGAATTGAAATATACAAGCAGGAAAGAGCATATGGAAGTTACCTCATATTTATATTTCATCATGTTAACCAGACCGGCTTCATAGTCACGACTGGTATACAGCCGATTCAGGTAGCCCGAATGGATATCTTGGGCGTTCAGAGCAGCGTAAGTCGCCAGATCAGCATTCCACTTGTCTTTGCCAAAGGCAGCAAATTCTTCCTTGGCAGTATGTTTGGACAAAGCGACAGGATTGCTTGGTTCTGTATGGCCAATGCCAGTAATGACAACCTCATCATCCTTGGCATCGCCGGTTTCCACTGGGGCTGTTGGCTTGTCAGTAGGCTTTGTTGGACCGGTGGATTTCTCAATCCGGATGGAGCTTGTGGGCTGATTGACAGGACTTGAGGTATCAATAGGTCTCTCTTCAGCAATAAGATCGTCGTCTTGCTGCGGTGGATCATTGGGTATATCCTCAGGAATAGCCGCCTCAAGATCTGGTGTTTTGCCCGGTTCAAGGACGGCATCCTCTTTGGCCGCTTTGTCCAGGCGAGCCTTCTTGCTTGGCCTAGGCTTGGCCCTGAAAGGAATAACCAAATCAAATACAGCATGTGTTCCAAGGTGATGTACTGCAAATATTATGATAAGTATAGCTTACCCAAGCACCGTTTTGAGCGGTGGCAGCTGAGTAGCCGATGACTCGCCAGAGAATGAGTGGGAAGTAACCTAGTAATCGGAGTCAGATGGATTAAGAGGTTGACGAAAGCAGCCCGCTTTAGGACAAGCACTGACAAGCAAATTAGAGACCTCTGAATGGCGTTTCCGAACCGGACTGTTCGGTAAACCGGCGGAGGTAACTACCTGGCCGCTGTGCCGGGTTGTGCGACGAGCTTCGTGCTGTTGGGTCTTCATAAGAAATTTGGGATCCAAATAAGCAAGAGGATGAGAAAATTTAACTTTCCGGTTTGCCTGACAGATTTTTAGTGAAGGCAAAGATTCTGAATCGGAAGAGAGAATAATTACCTCTGCAGCATTAGCATGGCTGGCTTCGGCATCATCCTGACAAATATCATCATCAATAAGACGCATGAAAAATAAGCCAAGTGAGTCAAGCCCTACCTCAAGGTCCAGATTATCCACATCATCATCATGGGCTGGATTAGGGGATGCAGTGGTTCTTTTCCTGTGGGCTTTAGTCTTTTGTCGGGTTGCTCTTTCCGGTTTGTCTGGTTTTTCTGGTTTCTCCTGTGGCAGTTTCTTGCTCCAAAATTGATCATTGCCCTGGTTACACAGACACTGATATTAAACAATGACCAGATATATCAATAACAGATTCAGCAAAAAGAAAAATCAAACTCTTGCAGCTGAAGGTTTGTTGGTGGCATAGAAGGGAAGCAGGCCGGTTTTAGCACAGATGTGTTCTGGTTCATTCAGCATCTTATTCACAGCCTCTGTGATTTCTTCATCGGTGAGCTGGATGTTGGCATGTCGCAGCGGGTCATCAACACTGCCAGTATACTCGCACATCAAACCGGAGCGCTGACTAAGGGGTAGTATGCTCCATGATATCCAACAGCGAGTGAGATCAACCCCTGTTAAACGGTTGGCCATAAAGGCTCTGAGCTTGGACAGTTGAGGAGTGTATTTGCTTCTCTCTTTGGCAGTCAACCTTTGCGGAAAGGGGTGTGTATTGCTAAGCCGCTCCGGACGAAAGCCAGACAAAGGATTTTCACCAGCAGGGGAGGTGTCTTTGCAATAGAACCATGTTTGATTCCACTCTTTGGGGTGGCTATGCAGCTTGGCATGAGAGTATGTGACCTCTTTCCTTTTCTGAATCGCCACACCGCCCAATTCTGTATTGGAACCATTAGAAAACTCAGTACGGTGGTTTAGATGGAAACAGTCTCTGAACAACTCCACTGTGGGCTCCTCTTGAAAGAATGCCTCACAGAGCACTTGGAAGTGACACATGTCAGTAACAGAGTTGGGACCAATGTCTTGTGGGTGGAGTTGAAAATCGGCTAAAACATCCCCGTAAAATTTAGAACCGGGCGGCTTAAAGCCCCGGGCTAAGTGATCTACGAAAATGACGACCTCTCCTTCTTGAGGTGTGGGAGGGCATTCTTTGCCAGGAGCCCTCCAATGGATGGTATCTTTGCTGCCTAAGGCGCCGATCAGGACTAAATCATCTAGTTGAGCCTCTGTGACGCGACAAGGAACCCAGTTGCACTCATATGCTTGCTTGGCCATGATGAAATCTACAAGGTAGATGATCCCGGTTCAAAAATGCATTGATTAAGGTACATTGGTATGTGCAATGTTAAACCGGAGACAGATCTATCTAAACCGGAGTTTTATGAAGCAACAACATCTGGCGGTTCAACAAGGGGACTAATGGTATATACCGGTTTGGCAATTTTTTCTACAAAGTTAAACTGCCTGGTCTAAACATTGAAGCAGATGAGTAAGTTTACAGAAATAGATTTCATAAGACTTCTCTACAGCGACGGATCTGAAGCAAGTTCAGAAAATAAGGAAAATATTCAAGGTTCAAAAAAGAACAGTACTGAATCAATGGGCAGAGATACATATAGATCTATGGTCTTGAGGCATGAAACTGAAGGCGGATGCTAAAAGCTACCGCTACACAGAGTAAGGATTCACAGATGCATCTAGGAGTTATCGTATGAACACGAAACAGGCGATGAACACTAGAAGTACATGAAACCCTAGAGCAGATCTGTGTTGAAAAGAACAGAAGACTTACTGGAGATGAGAAAGACGCGGAAGGTTGCCGCGGTGCTCTGGTGCGCCCAGGTTGATGCAGCGGCCAAGGTTGATGCAGAGGTTGACGGTGGCGGCGGAGCTCCGAAGCTGGGCAACGCGAGGAAGACGAAGCACAAGGGCACGGAGGGGAAAAAGAAATGACCCTTCGGTCCTATTTATAAGGCAAGGGATAGGAGTCAGGCGCGAAAATCAAGGGACCGTGGGTTTGGAAACGAAGATGTCGCCTTAATTGTCGCAGACCTATTAAGGTCCTTTATAACAGGTGACAACACGCCAGTTTACAACGACCAGAGAAGATGACGTCACGGCGGTTCAACAAACTACAAGAAGATATTGAAGATGAAGATTTTTGCTAAAGGATTGACATGAACATGTTCAAATCAATCTGGGGCCTAATGTTGGGGATATCACTACTGGGCGTAAACCGACCTATCTGGGCCGGGTTAACTTCGTCAGTAGTTAAGTATGTTAAAGCCCAAGAAGGCAGATGAGGGTTCAAGGCCCATAGTCGGTTCAAGGCCTGTAACCGTAAACCGGCGTTGGTATTTAACTTGTATTGTAAGTTAGGAATAAGTAGAGACCAAACCGGACACATCTATGAGACAGTATTGGGACTCTGTGAACTGACGGGCGTCACCCGTGTATATAAGGGGACGACCCGGCGGCGGTTCAGGGACAACAGACAACAACTCGAGACATAGGCGAAGCTTGTTTGCTCCCTGGTCATCGAAACCCCATCAATTCCATCACAACTAGACATAGGCTTTTACCTTCATCGAAGGGGCCGAACTAGTATAAACTCTCTTGCGTCCCTATGTCCGCTTTAACCCGTTCAAGCTAACCCGTCGCGATGGCTCCACGACTAATCCTTTCTCTAGGACATCTGCCGTGACAAAACCACGACAAGGGTTGAAGATGAACTGGCTGTTGCTGCATGTATGGCGTCGGGATTCTGACGAACTGGTGTGGGAACTGCCCCTGGTATACCTGCATCTGCGGTTGCTGTACTGGTGGCTGCTGCACCGGCGTGTATGAGGCCGACAGCGCGCAGGATGGGGGGGCTTGAATCGGCTGGTAGACCCGGAGCAAAGCCAGGTGCACCTCCTACCGGAGAAGCCATGCGAGCAGCCGGCGGCTGGGCGGGGCGCGGAGAAGGTTGAGCCTGATTCCGGTGGTACCCCCGGGCGGAGCAGAGGGATCACATCGCGACATCTCTGGAGACCGAACGATGGCCGCGTACGATCGAGTGAGATTAGGGTTTCTTGCTGGCTGCACCCATTCCCACAAGTGGCCTAGCCAACGCCCCAGATTGACCATCCGAAGTGGACGCCCAGGATGCATCGGATCACGGGCCAGTCTTGGAGCTGTCGAAGAAACCGGATCGAAGATTTGAACGAGGGCTGACGCAGCGGGCTGCACGGCCAGGCCCAATGTCAGCGGCGCAGCCCTGGACTCGAACGAGGCCGCCCCGTTACCGAGACACCGCAGTGGAAGAAGATCGCTGAGTGTCCTTGGTGGTGATCGCCGAGGTGGCGGGATGGGTCCGACCCATGGCCTGACTAGAGCCCTAGCCAAGCCACGAACCCCGCGGGCCGGAGAACGGGACCTACGATCCATCACATTTGGTGTCGTCTTGTCCACGTCCAGAACGGATGTGACAACACCCTCCGCCGAGTCCTCCTTCGGCGCTGAAAACACCTCATCTGCATGTTGACATGGCGGTCTCTCCCACACCCTAGACGCCGGCGTTGGGTATCCTATGTCCGCCCAGAACTCATCAGCCAGCTCCGCGTCGGTCTTCCTCCGGCATATCATGCCAGACTGCTTGGGTTGGACGTCGAGAGACTGGTCTTCGGCCACTGGCTCAGACTCCTCATCCGTTTCTGCCAGGCAGGAGAAACGAGATCTCGAGCCCCCGGATGGCGGTGCCGGCAACCAGCATGGAGCCAGAGTGAGGCGTCGCTTAGAAGCGATCCACATTACGCGGAGCCAGAGTGAGGCGTCTATCTCACCAGTAGGTAGTGAGGGCATCTCTACTTGATCCCTAACAAACTACTATAAAGAAGTTACACTTTAAACTACACGTAGCCCAAGTCCTAAATCGGTTAGAGGAATTCATCAAAAATTTAGCCCATGGCACTTAAAATACCGTTCCCTTGCCATACGGAGTAAGGGGTTGTTTGGTTTTCAGCCATATATTGCCACACTTTACCACACTTCACCTTAGGCAAGTTTGATCAAGTTAGGTGTGTGTTTGGTTCTAGACACACATAAGGCAAGGATTTTTTAATAATAGTGAACCCCACATGTCATAGACACAAAAAAGTGTGGCAAGATTCCCTTAGGCAAGCCAAAGTGTGGCTAACAATTTGAGCAACTCAAGTTAGGAAAGTGTGGCAAAAATAATGTGGTAACATAAGGCAAACATAGTCACAATCCAAACAGCCCCATAGTCACAATCCAAACAGCCCCTAACTTCCCCCCACCTCTTTCTCCCTCCCGCGACG
>NC_041386.1:428084719-428131159 GCF_002162155.2 Triticum dicoccoides | reverse complement strand
CCCTAGAGGCAATAATAAAGTTATTATTTATTTCCTTATTTCATGATAAATGTTTATTATTCATGCTAGAATTGTATTAACCGGAAACATAATACATGTGTGAATACATAGACAAACAAAGTGTCACTAGTATGCCTCTACTTGACTAGCTCGTTGATCAAAGATGGTTAAGTTTCCTAACCATATACATGAGTTGTCATTTGATTAATGGGATCACATCATTAGGAGAATGATGTGATTGACTTGACCCATTCCGTTAGCTTAGCACTTGATCGTTTAGTTTGTTGCTATTGCTTTCTTCATGACTTATACATGTTCCTATGACTATGAGATTATGCAACTCCCATTTACCAGAGGAACACTTTGTGTGCCACCAAATGTCACAACATAACTGGGTGATTATAAAGGTGCTCTACAGGTGTCTCCAAAGGTATTTGTTGGGTTGGCGTATTTCGAGATTAGGATTTGTCACTCCGATTTTTGGAGAGGTATCTCTGGGCCCACTCGGTAATGCACATCACTATAAGCCTTGCAAGCATTGCAACTAATGAGTTAGTTGCGGGATGATGTATTACGGAACGAGTAAAGAGACTTGCCGGGAACGAGATTGAACTAGGTATTGAGATACCGACAATCGAATCTCGGGCAAGTAACATACCGATGACAAAGGGAACAACGTATGTTGTTATGCGGTCTGACCGATAAAGATCTTCATAGAATATGTAGGAGCCAATATAGGCATCCAGGTCCCGCTATTGGTTATTGACCAGAGAGGTGTCTCGGTCATGTATACATAGTTCTCGAACCCATAGGGTCCGCACGCTTAACGTTCGTTGACGATATAGTACTATATGAGTTATGTATGTTGATGACCAAATGTTGTTCGGAGTCCGGGATGAGATCACGGACATGACGAGGAACTCCGGAATGGTCCGGAGATAAAGTTTGATATATGGGATAGTAGTGTTTGATCTCCGGAAGGGTTCCGGAATTCACCTGAAGGGGTTCCGGATGTTTCCCGAAATGTTTGGGCACGAGAACACTTTATCTGGGCCAAAGGGGAAAGCCCACGAGGCTTTTGGAAAGTGCAAAAGGAAGTTTTGGGAGACCATAGGCTAGATGCCAGGAACCCTGGTGTCTAGGGGGTAGACGCCGGGAACCCTGGCGTCTAGCCCTGGAGTCCGAGAAGGACTCTTGCCTTTCGGGTGAAACCAACTTTGAGGAGGCTTTTACTCCAAGTTTCGACCCCAGGGCTCAACATATAAATAGAGGGGTAGGGCTAGCACCAAAGACACATCAAGAAACACCAAGCCGTGTGCCGGCAACCCCGTCCCCTCTAGTTTATCCTCCGTCATAGTTTTCGTAGTGCTTAGGCGAAGCCCTGCGGAGATTGTTCTTCACCAACACCGTCACCACGCCGTCGTGCTGCTGGAACTCATCTACTACTTCGCCCCTCTTGCTGGATCGAGAAGGTGAGGACGTTACCGAGCCGAACGTGTGCAGAACTCGGAAGTGCCGTGCTTTCGGTACTTGGATCGGTCGGACGTGAAGACGTACAACTACATCAACCACGTTGATATAACACTTCCGCGAACGGTCTACAAGGGTACGTAGACAACACTCTCCCCTCTTGTTTCTATGAATCACCATGATCTTGCGTTTGCGTAGGATTTTTTTTTGAAATTAATACGTTTCCCAACAGTGGCATCCGAGCCTAGGTTTTATGCGTTGATGTTGTGCACGAGTAGAACACAAGTGAGTTGTGGGCGATATAAGTCATACTGCTTACCAACATGTCATACTTTGGTTCGGCGGTATTGTTGGATGAAGCGGCTCGGACCGACATTATGCGTACGCTTACGCGAGACTGGTTCTACCGACGTGCTTTGCACACAGGTGGCTGGCGGGTGTCAGTTTCTCCAACTTTAGTTGAACCAAGTGTGGCTACGCCCGGTCCTTGCGAAGGTTAAAACAGCACCAACTTGACAAACTATCATTGTGGTTTTGATGCATAGGTAAGAACGGTTCTTGCTTAAGCCCGTAGCAGCGACGTAAAACTTGCAACAACAAAGTAGAGGACGTCTAACTTGTTTTTACAGGGCATGTTGTGATGTGATATGGTCAAGACATGACGCTAAATTTTATTGTATGAGATGATCATGTTTTGTAACCGAGTTATTGGCAACTGGCAGGAGCCATATGGTTGTCGCTTTATTGTATGCAATGCAATTGCGCTGTAATGCTTTACTTTATCACTAAGCGGTAGTGATAGTCATGGAAGCATAAGATTGGCGAGACAACAACGATGCTATGATGGAGACCAATGTGTCGTGCCGGTGACGATGGTGATCATGACGGTGCTTCGGAGATGGAGATCACAAGCACAAGATGATGATGGCCATATCATATCACTTATATTGATTGCATGTGATGTTTATCTTTTATGCATCTTATCTTGCTTTGATTGACGGTAGAATTATAAGATGATCTCTCACTAAATTTCAAGATAAAAGTGTTCTCCCTGAGTATGCACCGTTGCCGAAGTTCGTCGTGCCCAGACACCACATGATGATCGGGTGTGATAAGCTCTACGTCCATCTACAACGGGTGCAAGCCAGTTTTTGCACACGCGGAATACTCAGGTTAAACTTGACGATCCTAGCATATGCATATATGGCCTCGGAACACTGAGACCGAAAGGTCGAGCGTGAATCATATAGTAGATATGATCAACATATTGATGTTCACCATTTAAAGCTACTCTATTTCACGTGATGATTGGTTATGGTTTAGTTGATTTGGATCACGTGATCACTTAGAAGATTAGAGGGATGTCTTTCTAAGTGGGAGTTCTTAAGTAATATGATTAATTGAACTTAAATTTATCATGAACTTAGTACCTCATAGTATTTTGCTTGTCTATGTTGATTGTAGATAGATGGCCCATGCTGTTGTTCCGTTGAATTTTGATGCGTTCCTTGAGAAAGCAAAGTTGAAAGATGATGGTAGCAATTACACGGACTAGGTCCGTAACTTGAGGATTATCCTCATTGCTGCACAGAAGAATTACATCTTGGAAGCACCGCTAAGTGCCAAGCTTGCTGCAGGAGCAACACCAGATGTTATGAACATCTGGCAGAGCAAAGCTGATGACTACTCGATAGTTCAGTGAGCCATGCTTTACGGCTTAGAACTGGGTCTTCAACGACGTTTTGAACGTCATGGAGCATATGAGATGTTTCAGGAGTTGAAGTTAATATTTCAAGCAAATGCCCGGATTGAGAGATATGAAGTCTCCAATAAGTTCTATAGCTGCAAGATGGAGGAGAATAGTTCTGTCAGTGAACATATACTCAAAATGTCTGGGTATCATAATCACTTGACTCAACTGGGAGTTAATCTTCCTGTTGATAGTGTCATTGACAGAGTTCTTCAATCACTGCCACCAAGCTACAAGAGCTTCATGATGAACTATAACATGCAAGGGATGGATAAGACGATTCCCGAGCTCTTCGCAATGCTAAAGGCTGTGGAGGTAGAAATCAAGAAGGAGCATCAAGTGTTGATGGTCAATAAGACTGCCATTTTCAAGAAAAAGGGCAAAGGGAAGAAGAAGGGGAACTTCAAGAAGAACAACAAACAAGTTGCTGCTCAGGAGAAGAAACCCAAATCTGGACCTAAGCCTGAAACTGAGTGCTTCTACTACAAGCAGACTGGACACTGGAAGCGGAACTGCCCCAAGTATTTGGCGGATAAGAAGGATGGCAAGGTGAACAAAGGTATATGTGATATACATGTTATTCATGTGTACCTTACTAGAGCTCGCAGTAGCACCTGGGTATTTGATACTGGTTCTGTTGCTAATATTTGCAACTCGAAACATGGACTACGGATTAAGCGAACACTAGCAAAGGACGAGGTGACGATGCACGTGGGAAATGGTTCCAAAGTCGATGTGATCGCGGTCGGCACGCTACCTCTACATCTACCTTCGGGATTAGTTTTGGACCTAAATAATTGTTATTTGGTGCCAGCGTTGAGCATGAACATTATATCTGGATCTTGTTTGATGCGAGACGGTTATTCATTTAAATCAGAGAATAATGGTTGTTCTATTTATATGAGTAATATCTTTTATGGTCATGCACCCTTGAAGAGTGGTCTATTTTTGATGAATCTTGATAGTAGTGATACACATATTCATAATGTTGAAGCCAAAAGATGCAGAGTTGATAATGATAGTGCAACTTATTTGTGGCACTGCCGTTTAGGTCACATCGGTGTAAAGTGCATGAAGAAACTCCATACTGATGGACTTTTGGAATCACTTGGTACTTGCGAACCGTGCCTCATGGGCAAGATGACCAAAACGCCGTTCTCCGGTACTATGGAGAGAGCAACGGATTTGCTGGAAATCATACATACATATGTATGTGGTCCGATGAATGTTGAGGCTCGTGGCGGATATCATTATTTTCTCACCTTCACAGATGATTTAAGCAGATATGGGTATATCTACTTAATGAAACATAAATCTGGAACATTTGAAAAGTTCAAAGAATTTCAGAGTGAAGTTGAAAATCATCATAACAAGAAAATAAAATTTCTACGATCTGATCGTGGAGGAGAATATTTGAGTTACGAGTTTGGTCTACATTTGAAACAAAGCAGAATAGTTTTGCAACTCACGCCACCCGGAACACCACAGCGTAATGGTGTGTCCGAACTTCGTAATCGTACCTTACTAGATATGGTGCGATCTATGATGTCTCTTACTGATTTACCGCTATCGTTTTGGGGTTATGCTTTAGAGACGGCCGCATTCACATTAAATAGGGCACCATCGAAATCCGTTGAGACGACGCCTTATGAACTGTGGTTTGGCAAGAAACCAAAGTTGTTGTTTCTTAAAGTTTGGGGCTGCGATGCTTATGTGAAAAAGCTTCAAGCTCGAACCCAAATCGGAGAAATGTGTCTTCATAGGATACCCAAAGGAGACTCTTGGGTACACCTTCTATCACAGATCCGAAGGCAAGACATTCGTTGCCAAGAATGGATCCTTTCTAGAGAAGGAGTTTCTCTCGAAAGAAGTGAGTGGGAGGAAAGTAGAACTTGATGAGGTAACTGTATCTGCTCCCTTATTGGAAAGTAGTTCATCACAGAAGCCGGTTTCTGTGACACCTACACCAATTAGTGAGGAAGTTAATGATGATGATCATGGAACTTCAGATCAAGTTATTACTGAACCTCGTAGATCAACCAGAGTAAGATCTGCACCAGAGTGGTACGGTAATCCTGTTCTGGAAGTCATGCTACTAGATCATGATGAACCTACGAACTATGAAGAAGCGATGGTGAGCCCAGATTCCGCAAAATGGCTAGAAGCCATTAAATCTGAGATGGGATCCATGTATGAGAACAAAGTGTGGACTTTGGTTGACTTGCCCGTTGATCGGCAAGCAATTGAGAATAAATGGATCTTGAAGAAGAAGACCGACGCTGACGGTAATGTTACTGTCTACAAAGCTCGACTTGTTGCAAAAGGTTTTCGACAAGTTCAAGGGATTGACTACGATGAGACCTTCTCACCCGTAGCGATGCTTAAGTCTGTCCGAATCATGTTAGCGATTGCCGCATTTCATGATTATGAAATTTGGCAGATGGATGTCAAAACTGCATTCCTGAATGGATTTTTGGAAGAAGAGTTGTATATGATGCAACCGGAAGGTTTTGTCGATCCAAAGGGAGCTAACAAAGTGTGCAAGCTCCAGCGATCCATTTATGGACTGGTGCAAGCCTCTCGGAGTTGGAATAAACGCTTTGATAGTGTGATCAAAGCATTTGGTTTTGTATAGACTTTTGGAGAAGCCTGTATTTACAAGAAAGTGAGTGGGAGCTCTGTAGCATTTCTGATATTATATGTGGATGACATATTACTAATTGGAAATGATATAGAATTTCTGGATAGCATAAAGGGATACTTGAATAAAAGTTTTTCTATGAAAGACCTCGGTGAAGCTGCTTACATATTGGGCATCAAGATCTATAGAGATAGATGAAGACGCTTAATTGGACTTTCATAAAGCACATACCTTGACAAAGTTTTGAAAAGGTTCAAAATGGATCAAGCAAAGAAAGGGTTCTTACCTGTGTTACAAGGTGTGAAGTTGAGTAAGACTCAATGCCCGGCCACTGCAGAAGATAGAGAGAAGATGAAAGATGTTCCCTATTGTTGGGGATATGACTATTTGTGTAAGCCATCCAGGAGAGGCCGGGTTACGCAAATAGAGGTTCATCAGAAGCCCAAGACCAAGGCATGAAGATGGCGGTTCACTAAAAGGCTTAAAGGCCCATAGGCGACTCTGAGGCCCGTAAAGATAAACCGCCATGATGGTATAACTTGTACTGTAAGGTAGAAGTAACTAGTCGCCGAGCCATACACTGTTTATGAGCCGGCCGGGACTCTGTAGGCCGCAGGGCGTCAACCCGTGTATATAAGGGGACGACCCGCCAGCAGCTTAGGGAGAGAAAACAACTGATCGAGAGCCAGGCATAGCGTAACTCGCTCCCAGGTCATCGAAACCTCAAGCAATTCCAACCCAACTAGACGTAGGCCTTCCTTCACCGTAAGGGGCTGATATAGTATAAACCTCGCGTGTCCTTGTCCCGATTAACCCCTTTAAGCTTCCTAGTTGCGATGGCTCCACGACTAAGTCCTTACAAAAGGACATCTGCCGTGACAATTCCACGACAGTTGGCGCCCACCGTGGGGCCAGCACATGGTGGATTTGAGTTTTTGAAGGGCTCAAGGGATACGCAGTTGGCCGAATGACCAAGAGTCATTGCGCCAAGATCTACATCGATGACGAAGGCTGGGGCCCCGACGCCGGCTCAATTGAGTACGGGTACCGGGTCCCCTTTGGCGGAATTCACGTCTTCATCGGCCGGATTGGTGAGCCGGGCCACCCGTCCGAGCTCAACCCGTCGTGAAGCGTGCCTTTGTGGGTTGCATCCACAGAGGTGAACTTTCTGAAGGATCTGAAGGTGATGGTGAGCTGGCCGTCCTCTCTGACGGTGATTCGTCCGCCGGCTCAACAGATTCGTTGTATCAAGTTCTACATGGTGTGCTTGGGGGCTGTTCCGATGGCAGCACTATTCCGGACCCCTCAGAGTCACCAAACTGGGCAGGAGTCTTCATGGCTGGTACTCAACCCGGCCAAAATTCTATGGCCTTAGCGGCGATAACGTCCGGGTTAGGAGCAGCCGGGGCAGGAGGCCCTATGTGCTCACCGGCTCAGGTGCTGATGGATCTCATGGATAAACTTATCGCCTTGGTAACTGCTACAGTCGTCCCTGCGAACCAATCTGAGCATGAGGCAGAGGTGGCACAGGTTCGCGATGAGATCGCCCGGGCCAAAGAAACCTTAGCAGCTGAAGATACTAGATTAGCCATAGAGCGGGCGGCTTTGGACGTACGGGCGCAGCAACTTCAGGCAGAGGCCTTACAGCTCACGTTGAGCTTGAACGCATCTAATGAGGTAATGAGGAGGAGACATCAGAAAACTCAGTCCCATTTACCTCAGATTTATGATCCTCGGAATCTCTTTGCTACACCCGGGGCCGGCCCAAGTAACCCACCAGGTGCAAATCAGTTTATGACATCCGGAGCGGGAGGCCCAGTCCAGCCTCCGGTGACGGCGCCTCTTCATGGCAATATGGCACCGCCCCGTTACATACCAATACCACAGGGTCACTTCTCCAACCCCATGGAGAACTTAATCGCAGCATCAACACGTTTGGCGGCTCTCCCAGTAGATGGTGATGATCCGACAGTGGTGGAAACTCGGAGGATTAGGGAACTTGTCCAAACAGCCCTAGCTCAGCAAGAAACCTACTCCTACAGCCGGGACAGGATTCACTCAACCCCTCCGCCCTGGCTAGCTCCGCCTCGTCAAAACCGGATCCCAAGTTACAGTAGACACATGGAGTCAGAGGCCTTGTCAAGTAGCGCTCAGCGCCGGAATCCGCCCGGCGGGTATAACCCGGTTCAGGATCGGATACGTCAGGAGGACGAGCGGGCGGCTCAGCTAGCGGCTCAGCTAGCAGCCCAACAGGACTCACCATCTTACCCGACGACTTCCGTTGAGGCGGGTGTTGCTACTAGAACCAGAGGAGTTCCTTGTCTGGTGCCGGCTCTACGAAATGTACGTCTGCCCAAGGATTTCAAGGGACCTCGAAAGGTGCCGAATTATACGGCCGATTTACAGCCTGGGGCGTGGATTGAAAGTTACGAGATGGCCATGGAGCTGCTGGAGGTTAGTGATGAAGCGATGGCTAAATTCTTCACCATGATGTTGGACGGAACGGCCCATTCTTGGTTAAAGGGTTTGCCACCCAATTCCATTGGTTCATGGGCGGAGCTAAAGGCCCGTTTCATCTAGAACTTCAAGGACACTTATAAGCAGTCTATGTCGATTGTGGACCTGACAAATTGTAAACAGGAGGAAGGTGAATCTACGACTCATTGGGTGCGCCGGGTCAAAGATATAATACATTCGTCTGACAAGATGGATGCCGGCTCAGCAGTTCTCATGCTGGAGAAGAATTGCCGCTTTGAGCCTCTGAGACAGAAACTGGGGCGCCTTAAGCGTGATTGCAACGATATGGGGACGCTGATGGCGGCTTTAGTCAAGTATGTCGATTCTGATAGTACCAAGGACCCCGCGTCTGATGAGGAAAAGACAGGGAAGGGAAAGAAGAACGGTAATGGAAAGGGTGAGCAGCATAACCCGGCGAGTCAAGGAGGCAATAAGTGTAAGGCGGACGGTAACCCAGAATTTGTGGCCAATGCACAGGGTAACAATCAGAAGCGCAAAGGAAAGCCACCCCCTCGATTTGGTGGGTCAGGTCCGTCTCTTGAGCAACTACTCAATGAGCCCTGCCCGAAACACGACACCGGGAACGACCAGCGACTCATTTATGGAAGGATTGCGCAATCATGAAGGCTTTCAAGAATTCTAATACGTTTGATGGCAATCAAGGCCTAGGCGGCGGCTCAGGAGCTGGCGGCTTTCATGGCCCGGGCGGCGGTTCAGGATCTGGTTTTCAGGGAAGCCAGGGTGGTTATAATCAACAGCAGACTGGTCAAGGAGGTCAGCAGCAGCAGCAGTCGGGTTATCAGAGCCATCCAAAACAGCTAAACAGTGGGCAGTATCACGTGTTCACCACAAGTTTGTGTAAACGTGATCAGAAAGTTCATAGGAGGGCGGTGAATTCTGTTGAGCCGGCAGTCCCTCGTTACTTGAGGTGGTCGGAATAGCCTATTGTCTGGAGCAGGGAGGATCACCCTCCCCGGGTTGATAATCCGGGTCAACTCGCCCTGGTAGTGGCACCACAGGTTGGTGGTTATAAATTTACTAAGGTGCTCATGGATGGAGGTAGCAGCATCAACATCCTCTATTACGAGACCTTTTGGCGCATGGGCTTAACTGACAAGAATTTAAAGACTTCCAACACCGTCTTCCATGGAGTGGTGCCTGGTAAGTCGGCGTATCCTGTGGGTAAGATTGAGCTAGAGGTGGCCTTTGGAGACGAGCATGATTCTAGGGCGGAAAAGTTAACTTTTGAAGTGGTAAAAATCAAGAGTCCATATCACGCTTTATTCGGGCGGCCGACTTATGCCAAGTTCATGGCACGGCCGTGTTATGTTTATTTACAACTCAAGATGCCGGGTTACAAGGGTACCATCACTGTGCATGGAAGCCGAAAGGTGGCCCTGGAATGCGAAGAAGGCGATGCGGCTTATGCCGAGTCTGTCTGTGCAGCAGAGGAGCTCAAATTTTATCAAGATAACGTTGACCCGGCGGATATGACCTCTCTCAAGAAGCCGACTATGGAGCATGACCCGGCCATGAAGTTTAAATCAGTTGCAGAGACTAAGCTTGTTGATTTTACTCCGGGCGATTCGTCTAAGCAATTCAGCATCAGTGCCAACTTGGATCCTAAATAGGAAAGCGCGCTCATCGAGTTCATCTATGAGAACCGGGACATCTTTGCATGGAAGCCTTCTGACATGCCGGGTGTACCGAGAGGACTCGCTGAGCACACTCTTAATATTGATCTGAAGTATAAGCCGGTCAGGCAGTTTCTGCGGCGACTCAATGAGGAACGATGAAAAGCTATAGGAGAAGAGGTCGCCCGGCTCTTGGTGGCTGGGTTCATTGTCGAAGTTTTTCACCCGGAGTGGTTGGCTAACCCGGTGCTCGTGCTCAAGAAAAACGGCACCTGGTGGATGTGTGTGGATTACACGGACTTAAATAAGGCTTGTCTGGCTGATCCTTTCGCTCTCCCCCGTATTGATCAAATCATTGATGCTACGGCGGGTTGTGCGCGTTTGAGCTTTTTGGATGCTTACTCTGGTTATCATCAGATCAAGATGGTAGTTAAGGACCAGGAGAAGACGGCTTTCATCACTCCGTTTGGAGCCTTCTGCTATGTGTCTATGCCTTTTGGGCTCAAGAGTGCCCAGACGACTTATCAACGGTGTGTATAGAATTGTCTCCACAATCAGATTGGGCGCAATGTTCATGCTTATGTGGATGACATAGTGGTGAAATCCAGAGAGGCGGAAACCTTGATATCTGATCTCAGAGAAACCTTTGACAATCTCCGGGTTTACAAAATGATGCTTAACCCGGAGAAGTGTGTATTTGGTGTGCCTGCAGGCAAGCTTTTGGGATTCTTGGTCTCAAACAGGGGCATCAAGGCTAATCCGAGAGAAGATTAAGGCAATCACTTCTTTGGCTAAACCGGCATGTATCAATGATGTTCAGCGACTGGCGGGTCGTGTTGTCGCTTTAAGCCGGTTCATAAGCCGGTTAGGTGAGAAGGCCCTACCGCTGTACCAACTGATGAAGAAGGCAGAAACCTTTGTCTGGAGTAATGCTGCTAATACTGCTTTTGAGGATTTGAAGAGGCAGTTATCTGAGCCGCCAGTTCTTGCAGCTCCCATTGACAAAGAGCCTTTGCTATTATATGTGGCTGCTAATTCACAAGCCGTCAGTGTGGCAATTGTGGTAGAGCGCAAGGAGGCTGGTAAGGAACATCCGGTTCAACGGCCGGTTTATTATGTCAGTGAGGTACTCATCGAGTCAAAAGAAAGATATCCTCATTGGCAGAAACTTGTTTATGGGGTGTTCATGGCAAGCCGGAAGCTGAAGCAATACTTCCAAGGTCACCCTATCACTGTGGTAAGTTCTGCTCCCATGGGAGACATTATTCAGAACAGAGAGGCTACAGGACGAGTCGCCAAGTGGGCCATCGAGCTCGGGCCTCATAGTCTGAAGTATGTACCACGCACTGCCATTAAGTCTCAAGCTTTGGTGGATTTCATCAATGACTGGACAGAGCTACAGGCACCTGAGGAGAAGCCCGATAACACTTATTGGACTATTCACTTTGATGGGTCCAGATAGTTGGAAGGCTCGGGGGCTGGAGTCGTGTTAACTTCCCCTTGAGGTGACAAATTTTCTTATGTGCTCCGGCTTATGTTTCCTTGTACTAACAATGCAGCTGAGTACGAGGCCCTACTCCATGGTCTCCGGATGGCCAAAGAGATGAACTTGAGCCAGGTAAGATGCTTGGGAGACTCAGACCTTGTGGCTCAACAGGTGTCAGGCAAGTGGGACTCTAAAGATCCCCTTATGGCGGCTTACCGTCGTGAAGTCGATGCTGTGGCTGGACATTTCAAGGGTTATGTGGTGGAACACATTGATCGAAGGAAGAATGAGGCGGCTGATGCCTTAAGCCGGCTGGGGTCTCAGCGTAAGCCGGTGCCTCCTAACACCTTTCTTGATGTTTTGCATAATCCTTCTGTTAAGTTACCTACAGAGGAAGATCTGGCAATACCAGACCCAGAGGCACAGCTGGTGGCGGCTCTCCGCGTTATCCCGGATTGGACAGTGCCTTATTTGGCTTACATGACCCGGGGAGAGTTGCCTGAAGATGAGACCTTGGCAAGACAAATCGCCCGGCGGTCCAAGTCCATGACAATTGTCAATGGCGAGTTACATCATTGCATCGTCACTGGAGCGTTTCAATGTTGCGTGTCACCTACAGAGGGTCAGGATATCCTTCATGAGATTCATGAAGGCGATTGTGGTCATCACGCTGGCTCAAAATCTCTTGTGGCCAAAGCTTTCCGTCATGGGTTTTATTGGCTGACGGATCATGCTGATGTAGAAGACCTGGTCAGTAAATGTGACGGATGTTAGAAATTCTCTCGACGAGCCCATGTGCCAGCTCAAGAATTGAGGATGATTCCAATTACTTGGTCGTTTGCAGTCTGGGGGCTTGATATGGTCGGGCCTTTCAAAAGGTCTAAGGATAAAAAGACGCACCTCTTGGTGGCGGTTGACAAGTTCACAAAGTGGGTGGAGGCGGAGCCAGTCAGTAAGTGTGATGCAGCCACGGCGGTCCAGTTTATGAAAAAGGTGATTTTTCGCTTTGGTTTTCCACACAGCATTATAACTGATAATGGCACTAACCTCTCCAAAGGAGCTATGGAAGAGTTCTGTCAACGAGAGCATATCCGGCTTGACGTTTCAGCTGTGGCTCACCCTCAGTCCAATGGTCAAGCAGAACGAGCTAATCAATAAATCTTGAGGGGTATCAAGCCCCGGCTCTTGGTCCCTTTGCAGCGGACGCCGGGTTGTTGGGTGGAGGAGTTACCTTCTGTGCTTTGGAGCATCAATACTACACCTAACAGATCTACGGGTTACACGCCTTTCTTTATGGTGTATGGAGCAGAGGCGGTCCTGCCAAGTGACATCCGTCATGACTCACCCCGTGTGGCGGCTTATGTTGAGGAAGACAATGAAAAATCTCGGCAAGACGCACTTGACTTGTTGGATGAAGAGCGAGACTTGGCAATAGCCCACTCGGCGATTTACCAGCAAGACCCGCGCCGCTACCACAGCCGCCGGGTTAGGTCCAGAACCTTTCAGGAAGGCGACTTAGTGCTCCGACTCATCCAGGATCAATATGACATGCACAAGCTATCCCCTCCTTGGGAAGGACCCTTTGTGGTCAACAAGAATCTGAACAATGGATCATACTACCTTATCGACGTTCGGGAGCACAAAGACTCACGTAAGTCGGAGGAGGAGACCCGTCGGCCGTGGAATATCGCTCATCTTTGGCCTTATTATACTTGAGCCATCGGCTCTAATGTGTATATACTTATACTATGTATATTACATAAAGCAATAAAGCAGGACCTCTGTCCTTTTTTCCACTCCCAAAAAAGGTTTATGTGTTTTCTTTGTCAGGTGGTGGAGATAACCAAGGAGAAGCGGATCGTATCTGAATTCGGCTTTCCTTTGGTCCGGCTTATGATCATATCTGAATCTAGCTGTGATCACTTGGGGGCTTCCTGTTCAAACATAGGTCGTATTCGAACCAAAGAGAACATAGCTGTCGATACCCACTTGATCGGCATACTGCCAAACCCACTTGGGGGCTTCTTGATCATATTGGAATCATAGATTAACCCCTTTGGGTCTGACGTGGATCATATTCGAATCAGCGTCATTAAACAACTGTTATGGTCACTTGGGGGCTTCTTGTTCAAACATAGGTCATATTCGAACCAAAGAGAACATAGCTGTCGATACCCACTTGATCGGCATCGCCACAGCCACTGGGGGCTAATAGATCGTATCCGAATCTTAGCTCAACCCCTTTGGAATGGTTCACTGATCGTATTCGAATCAGAAAACCTTGAATTTTGTTCATCATATATTACAAGTATCAACATTGGATATCTTGCGACCCTCTTGAAAATACAATGGAATACATTGCAATCCTCCAGGATTAATATTGGTTACATCAGGTTGTTAAGTACCAGGTGAACTTTTATGTGCCAATTTTCAGGAGTTAAACTTACCCTCAGGGGTTGGCTTATATAAGCCGGAAAAGCAGCCGTAAGCATGACAGGGCAATACAAGACATTTCTGCAAAGGACATAACAGATTCATATAAACTACAAAGTGCATAGTGACGGCGGCTTATGCAAGTATTAAGGGCCATAAGCGTGCGCAAAGGCATAGCAAAGCTCAAAGTATTTTCTACTCTGTTACAAGACTCCCCAAGTCTGAATGATGCGGCATTGTTTTTCTACAACGACATAAGCAGGTGGCGCCTGGCAATCTACTCTTGGGGTTGACTTGAAGCTTCCGGGTTATCCTTCCCCGCCTCTCCGCCGACTGCTTTGTCCTGGAAGGATGATGAGGCCCAGTCAATGCCACTCAAGGCCTCAAACTCAGCTTCATCATCTATTAAACCGGCTGGGTCGACTTCAGGGGCAAAGGTGTGCTTAAGGATTGGAGGGATCAAGCTGACATCGTCATAATGCGGCGTGGGGATTCTCCGATTCTCCTTGTCATAACCCGGCTGACACTTGGTGAGGTCAGTGTCGTTTCCAATTTGAGTGGCCATAGGGCGTATATCCCTCACGCAGGTGGTGAAATCCTTTTCATCAAATGGAGTGCCATCCTCCTTTAAACTTGGATACCCAAGAGCGATGTCGGCCAGGTCTAGCTCTGGTAACCAGGCTTTGGCCCGGCTCAAAGCGGCTATTGCTCCGGCTCTTGCTTGGGCCTGTCTCAACTCTTGAATCCGCTGAGGAAGTACAGCAAGCCGTTGTAACACATCTTGCAAGAGGTGGGGCACATCATTTGATAAGGCTACAACGGCCAAGGCATGTTGTGACCCGATGTATAGTTCCTCTACTAGAGTATACACTGCCTTCAATTTGATCAGCATATTCTGCTTGAGGTTTGTGCTCCTGGGGCCTGTATTGGTAAGTATAAGGTAAACCTCAGGTAACAATTGAAGGAATATTTACAATATTTAATGCTTGCTTAAGATAACTTACCAAAGATCGCTGAGACCATCCGAGATATCTGGCGTTGTAAGCCGGTCAGTTCGGCTTTTGCATTTGCCAGCGACGCCTCTGCTGTCTCGGCCCGGGTCACCAGTCCGGCCTTTTCGTCAGTCCAAATTTTCTTCTCCGACTCAAAATTTTTCTTCAGCTTCTCTTGTTCAGAGACGCTGAATTCAAATTTGGAGTTTGCCTTTTGAGTTTCAATCTCCTGGGCTGCCACGCGGTTCTTCAGGTCAACAATCTCCGATTCAAATTGACTTATGATGGCCTGCATTGCACCGGATAGTAGTCAAGATTACGGTAAATAATATTAAGTCCCAAGCACTTTGCAAGCAAAGATACTTGACACTTGGGGGCTAATGTATACCGAAGCTTTCTAAATTATTAAGCCAGTCCTGGATATTAAGTCCCAAATACTTTGCAAGCAAAGATACTTGGCACTTGGGGGCTAATGTGTATCGCAAGTTAAAGGTATTGTGTTACATCCAGTTTAAATATTTTTCTTTAAGCCGGGCAAGCAGCTCTAACAAATTTTTTTAAGTCTACAGCATATTTATTCATAAGCAATAGAATTGGGGGCTGGTACAGTAAGTATAATTGAAAGTAAGGAAGCATAAGTCATACCTCAGATTTTTGCTGTATTTGCTTCACCATGTCAATTTCCAAGTCACGGCTGCTTTGCACCTGGTTGATATAGCCCGAGACGATCTCTCCAATACTCAAATGAGTATAGTCGGTGATATCCATCTTGGCCTTACGACGTTCTAGCAACTCCTCTTTAGCCGAGCATTTGGCAAGGACGGTGGGCCTGGCCGGCTCAACGAATTGAGCCTTGAGAAATTCCACTTATGGGTCAGCCGTTTTGACTGGGCTAGGTGCCTCCGGGTTAACAGAACCATCAAGAATATCTTCAGCAGGCGGGTCAGAAGTTGGTGCTGCAATGTCTTGAGCCGGCTCAGGCGGCGGTTGATGTGTGGAAGAGTCGGGAGCAGCTATACCCTGTTCCGGTTCAGTCACCACATGGGTTTGGGCCAGTTTATCCTTCTTGGCTTTCTTCCTGGGCTTAACCTGCACGCTGTGGGCAAAGCAGAGAAGTAAGTAAAGAAACATGAAGAAAGAAAAACATAAAGTGAATAAATTCATATTACCCAGGGGCAGTCTTAAAAGCCAACATGTTTGATTGTATGGACTCGCCGGATGAAGGAGAGGTATCCTGGTAATTGGAGCCAGAGGAATTGAGAGGTTGACGGATTAGACCCTCCAAAGGTAAAAAAGGGTATAAATTAGAGATAACCTCAGTCCGACGCTTCCGGGTTGTGTCAGGCAAGCCGGAGGATAGCTCTGCATCCTTGCTGGTCCGGGTCTGCCTCCGGTTTTCAAATTGCTGTTGCTTCAAAAGAAAGTCAGGATCTTGGTAAGCCAAAGGGTGTGAAAAATCTTACTTTCCGGGTTACTCTTTGAATTTTCCGACGCGGCCAAAGTTCGGAGTCAGAGGAGATTATAATTAACTCTTCCTCGACGGGTTGGCTGTTGCCCGTGCCTCCTTAAAAGAAGGTTAATATCAGTAAAGTAGTGATAAAGGGGAAAGGGAAATTAAAAAGTTACCTCTTCCTCATTATCATCAGTATCATCAAGCTGAAGCAACTCAGAAGCGCTTGGCTTCCTTTTCCTTGAAGTGGTGGGCTTGGCGGTTTTCCTTTTGGCCCTCTTGGCCGCCCTGGCTTGTTTGGCCGCTTCATGATCATATTGGATTTTCCAGAAGTTATTATTTGCCTGTAAAAGGTTATAAAGGGTTACGCGTAAGAATACAGTATAACATGATAAAAAGAATAACCCGACGGCTGGAAACTTACTGCAGGGGCCGGGTTCCTCTTGCAAAAAGGTAGTAAGCCGAAAGCATTACTATTCACTGTGCCCTCTTTCAACAAAGACTGAGTTGTAGCTTCCACTACGTCATCTGGTAAGTCGTCAGGACTATGACGCTGAGGGTCATCTTTCTCGCCTGAATAATTACACATTAAGCTGGGGCGGCGACTTAACGAAATTATTCTCCAAGCAACCCAGACTCGGACCAGGTCAATGCCATCTAAGCCGTTCCCTAAAAGAGCTTTAATCTTCTTGATCTTGGGGGTGAGTGGCAGACGTTCAATAGCAGTCAACTTATCCGGCAGCGGGTGAGTAGGTTCAAGGCGCAATGCACGGAAGCCGGGCAATGGATTTTCACCAGCCCGAGAAGTATCTTGGCAGTAGAACCATGTCTGGTTCCAGTCCTTTGGATGACTCAGCAATTCAGCATAAGGGAACAGGCAGTCTCTCCGCCTTTGAATCGATATGCCACCAAGCTCCAGACTGGGCCCGTTGGCCCGCTCATTCTGCTGGTTCAAATAGAACAATTCCCTGAACAAAAGTAGGCTGGGTTCTTCTCCAAGGTAGACCTCACAGAAAACTTGGAAGTTGTAGATATTTGACACGGAATTGGGCCCGATGTCTTGAGGTCTTAAGTCAAAGAAGTGCAAAACGTCTCTAAAGAATTTTGAACCGGGAGGAGTAAATCCCCGGCTCATGTGATCGGTAAAAATGATCACCTCCCTTCCTTGGGTTGAGGTTTCTCTTCAGACGGTTCAGGAGCACGATAAGACATGACATCCTTCTTGGGCAGATGGCCAGACTTTACAAACTCGGACAGTTTGCTCTTTGTAACAATGGATGGGACTCAGTTGCAGGTAACCGGAGGTTTAACAGCTTTGGGTGCCATTGGGTAAATTGAAGCCTACAACAAGATAAAGGAAATTTTTCCGGTTTATTATAACCCGGAGAATAAACATTATTGGGTTATTTAAGATGGCGGCTTAAGAAGGGGCCTAATGACATACAGGTAACTAAGTGATAATGTTTAACAGCTGCAGGTATTGAAGATGATTAAGGTTTTCTTAAGTCGCCAGAGGCAAGCGGTGCTGACAGCCGATATTATCTTAAACCGGCTACACGGACTACTATGGCTGAAACAGAGTCAACAGACACAATTTTTGGCTAAGTGTGGAGCAAACAGGTTTCACAAGTTGCAATTATTATTTTGGATCAAACGATGCTCTGGAAAGGAAAAATTTCTAGACCTAAAACAGTACAAGGAAGTTCTTATACTCAAGGAGGGCTTCCAAAACAAGGAAATGAGATCTGTTTTCATATAGAATAAGCACACAACATCCTCTGCGGCAGTTCTATGTGGTTTTTATGATCTGAACAAGGTATTAGAGGTAAGAACTAACGGAGGTTGCGTCGGGCGGCGATGAACATCGACGAACTCAAGACAGTACTAATGCAGATCTGAGAAAGGGGGGAAAGAGAACTCACCAATGTGGAAGAACTGCGGAGGGTTGCCGTTGTTCTCTGGTCAAAAAACAGGGTGATGCAACGGCCTGAGTCGGTGAAGACGAGGTTTCCGACGGTGGCGGCGGCGGAGCTCGAGCGGCAGAAGAGGGAGTGCGAGGAAGAAGACGACCGGAGGAAATGAAAAAGACCTAGGTCGCGCCTATTTATAAGGAGGACCGACTGAAACGGCGCGAGAAATGAGGAGACCAAGACATCATTATCCAGTGGCCCCGACGCCTCGATTTTTGGGAGGGTCAGTAAAGGCAAAGATCCGTTGAAGATATGATGAATTAAAATATAAGTTTTATTGAAGATGATGTCATGGTGATTTAACCCGAAGCCAGGGGATGACGTCACGGCGGGTTACAATTTTCACGCAAGACAGAAGACTAAAGGCCAGTTCATAAGGTTTTCAAAGATTGACATGAACCGGTTCAAATCAATCTGGGGCCTAATGTTGGGGATATGACTATTTGTGTAAGCCATCCAGGAGAGGCCGGGTTACGCATATAGAGGTTCATCAGAAGCCCAAGACCAAGGCATGAAGATGGCAGTTCACTAAAAGGCTTAAAGGCTCAGAGGCGACTCTGAGGCCCGTAAAGATAAACCGCCATGATGGTATAACTTGTACTGTAAGGTCGAAGTAACTAGTCGCCGAGCCGGACACTGTTTATGAGCCGGCCGGGACTCTGTAGGCCGCAGGGCGTCAACTCGTGTATATAAGGGGATGACCCGCCAGCGGCTTAGGGAGAGAAAACAACTGATCGAGAGCCAGGCATAGCATAACTCGCTCCCTGGTCATCGAAACCTCAAGCAATTCCAACCCAACTAGACGTAGGCCTTCCTTCACCGTAAGGGGATGAACTAGTATAAACCTCGCGTGTCCTTGTCCCGATTAACCCCTTTAAGATTCCTAGTTGCGATGGCTCCACGACTAAGTCCTTACAAAAGGACATCTGCCGTGACAATTCCACGACACCTATGCTTCAGCCATAGGCTATATCATGTATGCAATGCTGTGTACCAGACCTGATTTGTGCCTTGCTGTAAGTCTAGCAGGGAGGTACCAAAGTAATCCAGGAGTGGATCACTGGACAACGGTCAAGAACATCCTGAAATACCTGAAAAGGACTAAGGATATGTTTCTCGTTTATGGAGGTGACAAAGAGCTCATCGTAAATGGTTATGTTGACGCAAGCTTTGACACTAATCCGGATGATTCTAAATCGCAAACCGGATACGTGTTTATATTAAACGGTGGAGCTGTCAGTTGGTGTAGTTCTAAATAAAGCGTCGTGGCAGGATCTACGTGTGAAGCGGAGTACATAGCTACTTCAGAAGCAGCAAATGAAGGAGTCTGGATGAAGGAGTTCATATCCGATCTAGGTGTCATACCTAGTGCATCGGGTCCAATGAAAATCTTTTGTGACAATATTGGTGCAATTGCCTTGGCAAAGGAATCTAGATTTCACAAGAGAACCGAGCACATCAAGAGACGCTTCAATTCCATCCAGGATTTAGTCCAGGTGGGAGACATAGAAATTTGCAAGATACATACGGATCTGAATGTTGCAGACCCGTTGACTAAGCCTCTTCCATGATCAGCACCAAGGCTCCATGGGTGTTAGAATCATTACTGTGCAATCTAGATTATTGACTCTAGTGCAAGTGGGAGACTGAAGGAAATATGCCCTAGAGGCAATAATAAAGTTATTATTTATTTCCTTATTTCATGATAAATGTTTATTATTCATGCCAGAATTGTATTAACCGGAAACATAATACATGTGTGAATACATAGACACAGAGTGTCACTAGTATGCCTCTACTTGACTAGCTCGTTGATCAAAGATGGTTAAGTTTCCTAACCATATACATGAGTTGTCATTGATTAACGGGATCACATCATTAGGAGAATGATGTGATTGACTTGACCCATTCCGTTAGCTTAGCACTTGATCGTTTAGTTTGTTGCTATTGCTTTCTTCATGACTTATACATGTTCCTATGACTATGAGATTATGCAACTCCCGTTTACCGGAGGAACACTTTGTGTGCCACCAAACGTCACAACATAACTGGGTAATTATAAAGGTGCTCTACAGGTGTCTCCAAAGGTACTTGTTGGGTTGGCGTATTTCGAGATTAGGATTTGTCACTCCGATTTTCGGAGAGGTATCTCTGGGCCCACTCGGTAATGCACATCACTATAAGCCTTGCAAGCATTGCAACTAATGATTTAGTTGCGGGATGATATGTATTACGGAACGAGTAAAGAGACTTGCCGGTAACGAGATTGAACTAGGTATTGAGATACCGACGATCGAATCTCGGGCAAGTAACATACCGATGACAAAGGGAACAACGTATGTTGTTATGCGGTCTGACCGATAAAGATCTTCGTAGAATATGTAGGAGCCAATATGGGCATCCAGGTCCCGCTATTGGTTATTGACCAGAGAGGTGTCTCGGTCATGTCTACATAGGTCTCGAACCCGTAGGGTCCGCACGCTTAACGTTCGTTGACGATATAGTACTATATGAGTTATGCAAGTTGATGACCGAATGTTGTTTGGAGTCTGGGATGAGATCACGGACATGACGAGGAACTCCGGAATGGTCCGGAGATAAAGTTTGATATATGGAATAGTAGTGTTTCATCTCCGGAAGGGTTCCGGAATTCACCGGAAGGGGTTCCGGATGTTTCCCGAAATGTTTGGGCACGAGAACACTTTATCTGGGCCAAAGGGGAAAGCCCACGAGGCTTTTGGAAAGTGCAAAAGGAAGTTTTGCGGAGACGAGAGGCTAGACGCCACGAACCCTGGCGTCTAGGGGGTAGACGCCGGGAACCCTGGCGTCTAGCCCTGGAGTCCGAGAAGGACTCTTGCCTTTCGGGTGAAACCGACTTTGAGGAGGCTTTTACTCCAAGTTTCGACCCCAGGGCTCAACATATAAATAGAGGGGTAGGGCTAGCACCAAAGACACATCAAGAAACACCAAGCCATGTGCCGGCAACCCCGTCCCCTCTAGTTTATCCTCCGTCATAGTTTTCGTAGTGCTTAGGCGAAGCCCTGCGGAGATCGTTTTTCACCAACACCGTCGTGCTGCCGGAACTCATCTACTACTTCGCCCCTCTTGCTGGATCGAGAAGGTGAGGACGTCACCGAGCCGAACATGTGCAGAACTCGGAGGTGTCGTGCTTTCGGTACTTGGATCGGTCGAACGTGAAGACGTACGACTACATCAACCGCGTTGATATAACGCTTCCGCGAACGGTCTACGAGGGTACGTAGACAACACCCTCCCCTCTCATTGCTATGCATCACCATGATCTTGCATGTGCATAGGATTTTTTTTTGAAATTACTACGTCCCCCAACACCACCAACATCGCCGATGACCAAAGCTCCGGCCGGAATGGGTTCCCAATAACCTCCCGGCACCCCGCCGGCGCGTCACCACCGCAAACCACTCCCGTGCTACCGCCAGCACTGAAGAAGAGGTCGGGGATAAAAAATCTCATCCGGTCCACCACACCGGCTTCCACTACCGGTAGTAAGTCGGCGGGGTGGCCACTGTCTCTCTATGACGGTCGGCCACCCTACCACTGCTCCCGCCGGTGCCAAACGTGCTAGGAAGCCGACGACGGCCCTCATCAAAGCAGCAAAAAAGAAGAAGAAGGAGGAGAAGAATAATAAGAAGGAAAATGCCGCTCTGGCCCCTCACCCCCGTCTGGCGGCTCGTGCCGTGTCTCATGCCATCCCAATGGCCACTGCTCTGGATTGTCCGGTCGCCGCAGCCAGCAACAAGGTCTGCGGCCGCAAAGTACTTGATGAAATGCCTACTAGGCAAAATAACTTTTTCTTCATTTTCGCATATGCATTTTGCGGTGATAGTTGACGGCTGCTAATTGTGAGCTGCATTGGATTTCCTCGAAGAGGAGGGGATGATGCAGTACAGTAGAGACAAGTATTTCCCTTAGTTAAGAACCAATGTTATCAATCTAGTAGGAGAACCACGCGAAACCTCGTTAATAACACCTACACACAAAGCAGCAAATACTTTCACCCAACACGATCAAGGGGGTTGTTAATCCCCTCGATGGTTATTTGGAAGGATCAAATCTCGTAGTGATAGATACATAAAATAAAATAATAATAAATAAATTATAGTAAGATATTTGTTGATATTATATATGATAAAAATATATCCGAGGGCCTTAGTTTTCGCTACATACTTCTCTCTCGAACAAAAAGCATATGGTAGGTAAATAGATTATTGTTGGGCAATTGATAGAAAAAACGTATAGTTATGACGATATTCAAGGGAATGATATGTATATAGGCATCACGTTCTAGACAAGTGGACCGACTCCTACCTGCATCTACTACTATTACTCCACCCATCAAGCGCTATCTAGCATGCATCTAGAGTATTAAGTTCATAAAAACGGAGTAACGCCTTAAGCAAGATGACATGATGTAGACAAACTAAATCCAATCAATATTAATAAACCCCGCCATTTTCCCCTCAATGTGAACAATACAAATACGTGTCTTGTCTCCTTCTGTTACTGGGATATGAAACACCGCAAGATTGAACCCATTACAAAGCACTTCCCCCATTGCAAGGTAAATCAATCTTGTTGGCCAAACCAAAGGGATAGATTGGAGAGAAATACAAAGGTATAATAATCATGCATAAAAGAATTCAGAAAAGACTCAATTAATATTCATGAATAATCTGATCGTAAACCCATAATTCATTGGATTCCAAGAAACACACCGCAAAATAAGATTACATCGAATATATCTCCAAAAACATGAGGAGAACATTGTATTGAAGATCAAACAGATAGAAGAAGTCATCTAGCTACTAGCTATGGACCCGTAGGTCTATGGTAAACTACTCACACATCATCGAAAGAGCAGCAAGTTTGATGTAGGAGCCCTCCGTGATCGATTCCCCCTCCGACAGGGTGCCGGAAAAGGCCTCCAGATGGGATCGCGGAAGAACGAAAACTTGTGGCGGCGGAAAGAGTATTTTGGGTGGCTCTGTGTTGGTTTCCTGATTGTAGATAATTTATAGAGGTGGAATTAGGTCAGATGGAGCCACGAGGGGCCCACAAGGCATCAGGGCGCGCCCTGTTGCGTTGCCGTCTCCTCGTTTGCCTCCTGGTCTCCTCCCGAAGCTTCTAGGGTCTCTCTTATCTATAACAAATCATCAAAAACTTTCGTAGCGTTTGGACTTCGTTTGGTACCGATTTCCTGGAAAACAAAAAACAGGCAAAAAAACAGCAACTAGCACTTGGCACTAGGTTAATAGATTAGTCCTAAAAATGATATATAATTGCATATAAAACATCCAAGATTGATACTATAATAACATGGAACAATAAAAAATTATAAATACGGCGGAGACGTATCAAGCATCCCCAAGCTTAATTCATGCTCGTCCTCGAGTAGCTAAATGATAAAAATAGAACTTCTGATGTGGAATGCTACCTAACATGTTCATCATGTAATCTTTCTTTTATGGTATGAATATTTAAATCCGAATGATTCAAAGCAATAGTCTATAATTTGACATAGAGACAACAATACTCAGGCATACCAACAAACAATCATGTCTTTCAAAATAAAAACGCTAAAGAATGCTATCCCTACAAAATCATATAGCCTTGTCATGCTCCATCTTCTTAATACAAAGTATATATCATGCACTACCCAGTGTCAGCCAAGTAATTGGTTCATAACTAACCCGCTTTAGCTTTTTCAACCCCCACGCAATACATGAGCGCAAGCCTTGGATATAGCACTACAGGTGGAATAGAGTACGGTGGTAGAGATTAATATGGAGAAGGCAAAAAAGGAGAAAGTCTCGCATCGACAAGGCTAATCAACGGGCTATGGAGATGCCCAACAATTGATGTCAATGCAAGCAGTAGGGATTGCCATGCAACAGATGCACTAAGAGCTATAAGTGTATGAAAGCTCAAACTAAAAACTAAGTGGGTGTGTATCCAACTTGCTTGCTCTAGAAGACCTCGGACATTTGAGGAAGCCCATCATCAGAATATACAAGCCAAGTTCTATGATGAAAAATTCCCAATAGTATATGAAAGTGACTACATAGGAGACTCTTTATATGAAAAACATGGTGCTACTTTGAAGCACAAGTGTGGGAAAGGATAGTAACATTGCCACTTCTCTCTTTTTCTCTCAATTTTTTTGGTGAGATCTTTTTGGCCTCTCTCTTTTCTGGGCTCTTTCTGGCCTTTTTTTTATTTTCTCACTGGGACAATGCTCTAATAATGAATAATGATGATCATCACACTTTTATTTACTTATGACTCAAAACTACAACTCAATACTAGAACAAAATATGACTCTACATGAATGTCTCTGGCAGTGTACCAGGATGTGCATTGATCTAGCATAAAATGTATAAAAAATGATGAATGGCAGTTGAGCCACAAATACTATGTCAGCTTTATGATCATGAAAAGCAATATGACAATGATGATGTGTGTCATAATAATGGAATGGTGGAAGTTGCATGGCAATATATCTCAGAATGGCTATGAAAATGCCATAATCGGTAGGTATAATGGCTGTTTTCAGGAAGCTATAAGGAGGCTTATGTGTGATAGAGCGTATCATATCACGGGGTTTGGATGCACCGACGCAGTTTACACCACATCTCAAGGTGAGAAAAGGCAATGCCCGGTATCGAAGAGGGCTAGCAAATTATGGAAAGGTGAGAGTGCGTATAATCCATGCACTCACATTACTCATAAATAACTCATATACGTATTGTGAAAGTCTATTAGCCCTCGAAGCAAAGTACTTGTAACATCCCAAAATTCTAAATTTTGGAATGTTATATTAAATAAATAATTATTTTTTTGTTTGATTGTTGTGTGACTGATTGTGTGAAATTGGGTGGAATTTGGAACCTTGTGAAAGTTGAATGAGAGGGAATAAAAGGACTTTCCCATACTTTCATCTTTGCATTTGGATCCATGAATTTAAATTCATTTCATCACAACACCATAGAGTGAAGATGATATGACCTCTTCCATTTAAAGAAATAAAAAAGGGATTTGAAAAGATTTGAATTCCATTAGGAAATTTTTCAAATTCAGAAATTTTATGCAACTCAATGAGTTTCATGAGAGAAGATAAAATGACTTCTACAAATTTTAAGAAAAAGAGACTTGGAGGTTTCAAAGAATCACTTTGAAAGCCAATTTGAAGTTATTTGAAACTCACCTTTTCCATTTGAAGTTATTGGAATTTACGAATTTCAAATTCTCTAAAAGTTATTCAAAATGAGGGAAGTAATATCACACTTCAAAACTCAGAGGCATTTGAAATATATTTGAATAAGGAAAAACATAAAAGATTTGAAAGTGGTTTGAAATTCAAATTCAAAACCACTTATGAGTTATTTGGGTTTTATTCAAATTATTTTTCTCCAAAAATAAAATATATGGAAAATAGGTTAAAATTATTCCATTCATTATAAAAGTGGAGACAAATGAATTTGAAATCATTTTGGTATTTTAAAAATATTTTTTATTGGTTTCAAATGCAACAGTAGCACTGTTTGCATCATCTGAATTTTCATTTATTTATTTGAACTTGAAAAATAGTTCTTGTTTTAGGAAATCTTTTTCTGAAATTTTTGATATATAATATGTCTACATAAAAGTTTTATTGTTTTTCTTTTATTTAAACTCAATTCTTTGTGTTTTATTAAAAAAACAAAATTTGGCCGAAGCCCAACACCAGCTAGCAGGCCCACCAGCACATGCACCATGCTGACCCATTTTCGCTCGCCGCACCCGAATCTGGATCGGATCGGCCACCAATCCGATGTGTGTCGCTCCCGCTCGCTGACAGGTGGACCCACCCGATCGATCCCCCAATCCTCGTGGTTGCCTTCCTGCTCACGCCTCCCGTTCCTTTTGTTGCTAGCGCCACCGCTGCCCCCCGATCCCATGCCATTTTGGCGCACCCCCTGCCCCAAGCAACCCCGCGCTATAAAACCCTCGCCTCCCTCGCCCGATCCCCCCCTAAACCCTCTTCCGCCACGGCGAAATCTCGTTGCAATCCCTCGCCGGACATCCCACTGCCTCCAGCCATCTATGAGATTGCCCCGCCCGCCACAGTGCTCCCCGACCCTCGCCGACGCTACCCTCGAGACCGTCGTCATTGTCTGCATCTCCTAGAGTCATTGCCGTCATCGGAGGACCACCGGAGGCCTCGCACGCAACGACCCCGAGACGCCACCACCACCGGAGACTCGCCGGACCTCCCCCCCCTCACTGTAAGTTGTCGAGATCCACCGCCGCCTTCCGATGTAACACCGAGGGCCTAGATTAGATCGTTGTTTTTTTAATTTGCAGCAAATCATTTTTCCCTAAGCTGCGGCTGTCTGCCCTATAGCTCCCGTCGCGCACACCTCCAGCCAGTCACATCACGCCACATGGCCACTGGCCGACTTGAAGCCAATTTTTTCTTTTCTATTTTTGTTTTAGTTTACACAATTAGTTCTGATTTTAGATTTGCAACATCTTTTATGTTTTAAGTCCAAAATGAGTGATTCTTTTTGCATTAGTTTCATAATTTCTTGTAGTTTCTGTTCGTGTAGTTGGTTTTCAAATTTTAATTTGCTCAAATTTTCTTCAAACCTTAATTTGTGAATAACTTGAGTTTAAAATTATTTTTTAATTTGATTCTTTTTGCTAGTGGTCACTAGTTGAATGGTTTATCCAGTAGTATTGAGTAATTTTTTTGTATAATTAAATTTTTTTATTTGCAAAACAGTATTGTTTTGATTTGTTTTAAGCTAATTCTTTTTCTTTTAGTTTTTAAAGGATTTTAATTATTTCCTTTTGTCATTTTGACAAGTTTTAATTAGTTTCAGTTAGTTAACAGTAGACACATTATTTGTAGTTAAAAATATATTTTTAATATTTTTGTTTCTTTTGTTTTGAAAGAAAACTTGTTTTGATCATAAGTGGAGTTTTATAAATGATTTTAAGTTGATTCTTTTTTTGCATAGACAGTTGTAGGAAATTTTCTTTCTATTATTTAATAAAAACTTTATTTCTTTTCTATTAATTTATTATTTTAAGTGTTTTATTTGCTGTTAAGTTTTATTAGGAGAAAAACTTTTATTGTTTAGTGTGTTAATCTTCATAGTTTTCTTTATAGTTTCTTTTGAAGTTTTCTTTGTATTTTTATTTGGTTTTCTTATTGACTTTTGTATTGATTTTATTCATTGATTGCTATTTTTGATTGCTAGATGGCTTGCTAGTATGTTTTCTTATGTGAATATATTGTTTGACAATATAGATTTTCATCGGAGAGTGACGAATAGTATCAAGTTATTTCTGAGAGCGTTATAATCTTCATCAACTATTCTAGGCAAGTTCACTTTGACCATATTATTTTCATACCTATGTTTTAGTTGCATATAGTGTCACCTTTTTCAACACTCCTCCAGTACTTATATTGAGCTTGAAACTTGAGGTAGTATCATGAGGTAGGAGAAATCCATACCCCTCTTACTATTGTCCAGGAAGGGACATTATCTTGCATTATTTCTACTCTCTAGTAGACGGGGGTTGGATGTATGATACAAGAGTATCGTGAGGATTAATAATTCAAGACCTCATTGATGATCAAGACTTCAAGACCTCAAGGACTCAATATACCTCTAGGTGGAATTGTATTGCATCTGGCAACCTGATATCCTTCATGGTTATGCCCATGAATCCCGGTATCTACCTGTGATCATCCTGACGGAATGCCACCCAGGCTCAAGAGATGGATGGATACTTCAAGGCCGGAAAGCTTACATGTGCAACCGCAAGTCATTATGGGCTCTGGCTTGGTTGCCCTTAGTCGTGACTCTGGCTGGTCAGATTGCTAGCAGATGTAGATGAACAATAGGATTGGATGGGCACTGACATCTGCCGGATGATCGCTCTGGAAGATCATGTTTCCCATTCTCGAACACCAGGCAGTGCAAGGACATAACGGGAGGGATCAAATCTTAATAGTAAAGTGTGCAAACCTCGGTAGACTGTTAACTAATCGATTAGCCATGTCCCCGGTTACGGACAACATGAGCACCAAAGATGATACTATCAGCCAGTGTCAACAAAATTAGTAATAATGAGTGGGTATATTAATAATTTGGGATATGATAATTGGTTGGAGGAACCATCTCATTAACAACCAACTTCTGTAGTTTTATTTTGTTTGACTCCTTTGTTGTAGGGAAAAATTTTCTTTTCGCAAAAAATTGAACTTAGAGTCCCACTAGCCATATTTGCATATAGTATAGACTTTCATCAGCTTTCTATTGTGATCTTGCCGCTACATTCAATGTACTGACCTACACGGCTGCAACATCTCATGTTGCAGATATTTCTACGATGAGAAAGAGTTACGATTTAGGGTTACGGTCTACACTCAACTTGCCGTTGGCGTTGACGGGACTCCACACCCCTATTTATATGTTTCCGCTGTGGCATATATAAGGTATACTCCGGATCTACGGTATTTATTTTACATGTGATGTTATGGTATTTCGTCGAATTACTGTGTGTGCCAACATACTGATCCAGGGATGGCACAGAAAGCACAGAGACTTGACCGTATTGGGTCGGATAGTTGCAGTACTACTACGCATACTCCTTGGGGGGAGGTTGGTAGAAGTTAACCATCATGCGCCCCTACCTTCACACAAAGGAATACACTCAATAATAAATCATGCTCCAACTTCTTAGCATAACGAGAGACTATCCTTGCATGCTTCAGGAATCACAGACCTTAACACCAATATTCTTACTAAACCACAATCACTCACAGGTACCTCACACATATTACCATCTCTATATCGCAAAACTATTGAAAAGAATCAAACTTATCATATTCAGTGACTTACACGAAAGTTTTTATTATAGCCCTCTTGAATACCTATCATATTAGGACCAATTTCATAACCCGTGCATATTGCCATTACTATTGTCTAACTCTAAAATTGATATAAGTGAAGCATGAGAGTACCACCATTTCTTTAAAATATAACCACCACCGTGCTCTAAAAGATATAAGTGAAGTACTAGAGCAACTGCCTAGCTCAAAAGATATAAGTGAAGCACATAGAGTATTCTAACAAATCACGAATAAATGTGTGTCCCTCTCAAGAAGGTGTGTCTAGCAAAGATGATTGTGGCAAACTAAAAAGCAAACAAAGCAAAGACTGATATAATACACGACGCTCCAAGCAAAACTCATATCATGTGATGAATAAATATAGTTCCAAGTAATTTATCGATAGTTCGTAGAAGAAAGAGGGGATGCCATCTGGGGCATCCCCAAGCTTAGGGTCTTTCCACTCCTTATTCCTTCATCCATCGCAATCTCACTTAGAACTTGCACTACAAAAAAACATACTTCCATGACGATACATGTTTGTCACAGTAGGTCATGTTTTCTGTCATGCATGTACATCCATGACGATTTTATGATAGAATCAAGATAGTCATACTTGTGTTGTCGTAGAAGTGTTCCATGACATTACCAAAATTATCATCACGGAAGTGTCCACTTCCATGATGATAAATCGCGCGTCATGGAAGTGCTTTCATCAAGGGTGACCGACATGTGGCATCCACCGTAACGGGTCACTGTTAAGCTACCAGGTCCAGTTTTGGATCCGATAACCCATTAACAGCCTGAACCAATGAGGATTTTCCACGTGTGAAATTGTCATTGGTCGGAGGAAACATGTGTTGGCTCACCGTTGGGACAGATGTCATCCATTCATTGGATAGGAGGCACCTATTATACGTCGACACGTGGCACGACCCAACAGAGGCCCATTCCGGTGAAAAGGCAGACCCGTTTTACTTGGTCAAAAGATAGCGGGCTGGCCCAGGGAAAGCCTGTTAACGGCCTGTTCGTATATAGCCCGTTATGGCCCGCTAACTCATGGCCCGTGACGACCTATCTGAATTAAGCCCAGTAGCTTCATCTGGGCCGTCCAATAAGATTCCAGCCCGTTGTAACTTCTGGCCCATGTATGACCCATGATGTCTTTCGGCCCATACGAGGCCATTTGTAACTCTTGGCCCATTAACGGCCCGTGGTGAATCAGGCCCGCAATGAACAGTGTACCGCTTATACCCATTAACGGCCCATTATTCCATGGGCCGTTTCCAACCCATGTTATCTTTCGGCCTTCTCACGGCCCATTTATTCTTGGGCTTATTTCCAGCATTCGGTTACTTACGGCCCGTTACTGGCCTTTTCTGCTTGTGGGCCAAACTCAACCCGTGGTTACAATCGGCCCGTTTGCGGCCCGCTAATCCGTTGGGCCGTTTTCATTAATCCGTTGGGCCGTTTTCATAGCATCATCAAACACGGTCGATTAACGACGGCCCGTTATGGTCGGCCCATGAACGGGCGATTCCAAATCTAGCCCGTTTACGACCCATAATGCGGTATGTTATTGGCCCATGTTTGGCCGATCGATCATACGGCCCGTAGAAGGCCCATTGATGCTACGGTCCATAGAAGGCCCATTGACGCTACGACCCTTATAAGGCCCATTGTTTCTACGCTCCGTAGGAGGCCCATGGTAACTATAGTAAATATGTAGCCCATGGTTATTGTGGCCTAGTCTTAAAAAATAGGTTATCGCGGCCACTAGCAAACCAGGGAAAAAGAACTGCACTGACTACAAGCAAACAAATAAACAAGACAACAAGGAAATAAATAAGCAAGCAACTTACGCTAGGCTATCATGACTATTACACATATTACATCCACTGGGCATCAAAGTTTGCCACCAGTGCAAATATAGGGAACAAAGCCGCACATCATATACACTAGTTGTCAAAGTTGGCGACCAGTGCAAATAAATGCTGCAGCAAAATAAGTCCAGAACTGAAACCACTTCAGAAGAGCTCAAGAAACAATATCCTGGGTACCCATAATGCTGGCAGGATGCTTAGCAAGCTTATTAACTTTCTCTTGTTTGGCGCTTAAATCCTCCAGCGCTTGTTGTTGCACCAGAAAGTATGCATCTGAATTCTGCAGGGACTTCCTCAGTCCTTCAACTTCCTGTCGCAGCACATCTGATCAATATCTTTCAACTTGAAGTTGAGACTCAAGAAGACGAACTAATTCAAGTACCAATTCGAGGAGCTTGTGCCAGCAGTAGTGGCCAGTAACTCAAACACTACATCAAGACAAGACTTTTGGGTTCTCTCACTATCGTCAAGATAGTTTTTATCAGCTTTCTTGGAGACCAATAAGGATGTCTCACTATCTTGAACCTTATCTGCATTACTTCCTTTACCATTGCATAACGGGGTACTGTTCTCCAATATTTTGTTCGCATTCTAAAAGAGAAACAAACAGACACATCACAGGTTTACCATGTTGTATATGAAACTCATTTTCGTAAATCAGTTCAGTAGTAAAGTGGACAAGATAACAACATGAAAGAAACATATATCTATGTACCATGGTCACTTTATGTTCTATATCATTCTAGTTTTTGTTGCCAAATCAACATAGAGACAAAGTTCAAATAATATTTGTTCAAGACAAAGCAGAATAGACATAATATAAGTGTGGGAAACTATAGAGCAATAACAACACTTGTAATGTGCATGACATGAGAACATAACTGTTTATTCAATTGAAACTGAAATCAACATAGAGCAAGTTACAACAGCAAACCAGATAAAGAAACAAGTTCAAAACATACCTGTTGCGCCATTGGAGTTTCAATTCCATCCTTCAAATTTGAAAATAGTTGGTATGAGTAAATACAATGATGCAAGAGCAAAGGAGTATGAACCATAGCTACAGAACTTGACCTGAGAACAATTCTTCTTCTCCTTTAAGGGTTGAGTTGGGATTCAGAGTGGTGGCCCTCGTGCTTTGGGCACCGCAGTTCCCTTACTAACTGCTCGTGTTTGGGTGCTCTGTGGTGGATACAGTGTTGTGTCAACTAGAACTGGGTTACTATCTACTGGGTTTGGGGTTAGAAGGGGTGTAGCTGGTTCTATGTCCAACTGGGTAGGGGTACAATCTATGAGAGTCTGGGTTATGTGTGGTGGGGCTAGTTCTTGGGCAAGTACAACCGTGGTTCTATCTGCATCAACTGGTAGCACTATCTTTTCTGAAGACCGTGTTGTTACTCCCTTAGATACTGCCATCACCCTCTCCAATTCAAATGGCTGATAAACAAGAAAAGTATTTGAATGTACATACATTGTATTATAGACAGGTGTAATGGATAGTGGGGAATAAAAGAGGGCATGAAATAATTCACAGTTATGTTGTCTAACAAAACAGGATAGCATGACACAGTTTCACATATATGATGGCTAACTAAACAGGATAGCATGACACAATTTCACATTATGATGGCTAACTAAAAAATATGGAAATACATAGTTCAAAATATGATGATTATGTAAACAGGATGACATGATATAACTATATAATGTGTTTATCAAATAGGTTGGGATGCCATAATTCACATACATGCCGCCTATGGAAACATGATAGCATGATATAATTCATGGATAGAATGACATAATTCAAAATATGACGACTATAAACACTAAACATGATGAGATGATATAACTATATGATGTCTTTATTAAATGGGTTGCCATGCCATAATTCAGATAGATGTTGTGTATGTAAACATGATGGCATGATATAATTCAAATGTATGATTTATATAGTAAGCAAGTAAGCAGATGGCAATCCATATATGATGTAAAAACTAAGCAATGCAAGACAACATGCATGACATGGGTAATATAACCCTGCCAAGTTTGAGCATAGACCTCAGGGGGAAATAGGACTAGTCATCAGTCTCTAAATCCTCCTCTAAGGAGCTCTCTGTAACCAGCAAGATGTCTGCTTCAGCAGGTAGCATTGTCTGCTTTGAATACCTTATTTTCACTCTAGATACTTCCATCACCGCTTCAAATGGCTGATGCACAGGAAGAGTAGTTGAATATACAAACGATGTCGACAAATGGAAAACGTAATACAAAAAAATGATAGCATGATATAATTCACATACATGATGATTGACTAAACAACATGCCATTGCATAATTCACATATATAGTGCCTTTGCAACAAGATATCATTGCATAATTCACATATATAATGTCTTGCAACAAGATGGCAATGCATAATTCACGTATATGGTAATTAGACACTAAACAGGTGGCATTCACACAAAGCATGTCTAAACTAATCAAATGACATAGCAATGCAAGACACCATACGCACGACATGAGCAACATAACCCTGCCAAGTTAGAGAGTACACCTCGGGGGGGAGGGGAATAAGACTGTTCATCTGTTTCTGAATCCTCCCCCGAGGAGCTATCCGTAACCAGTGAGATATGCACTTTGTCAGATAGCATAGTCTGCTCTGAAGACCTTGTTTTCACTCCAGAATTTTCCATCATTGTGTCAAATGGCTGATGCACACGAAGAGTAGTTGAATGTACTAACATTGTTGACAAATGTAATATGTAATGAAAAAAGGATGGCCTGATATAATTCACATATAAGATGACTGGCTAAACAGGATGGCATTGCAAAATTCACATATATGATGCCTGGCTAAACAAGATGACGTTGCATAATTCACATAAACGATGAATAAACTAAACAGATGGCATTCACACAAAGCATGTCTAAACTAAGCAGAAGGCATTCACACAAGACACCATATGCATGATATAACCAACATCAGCATGCCAAGTTAAGCGAAGACCTGAGGGGGTAAATAGGAGAGGTGTTCTCCTTCTGAATCCCCCTTAGAACAGATATCTTCCTCTCGATTACAATCCAAAATGGGTGGAGGGGGCTGCCTTTACGCCTATCATGGAGCGACGTCTGCATGAAATTTTATTGCCACACAAGGCTCGTCTCTTTTGCTCTACATGTTTAGTTCCATTGTGTACAATAACTGACATGCATAGGAATAAAACATAGTGATATTATGTAAGGAGTGCATACAGAAATCCAGAGTGATGGCAGCAACCTGTGGATAGACCCAAAACCAATGATAGCAGGCAGATAATGGCTTCAGTTAAAAAATACAGATAATGGCTTCTTTACTGTTTGTTTCCCACCCAACATGAAACTCATAGTAGACACCAGAGATTAACCATATAGTAGATAGATACTATTGATTGCGGCCCCGATATGTACCCCACAACCATTTAAAAACTCAAGTTCGACCATTAATTTGGAGCTGACTCAGAGTCTAATCGGTGAACAGGACGATAAAGTAGCATGTAATATTAAGCGATGCATAACGTAAGCAGACACGAAAAAGTGCGACTTCTCTTGCGGACTGATGACCCACAAGTATAGGGGATCTATCGTAGTCCTTTCGATAAGTAAGAGTGTCGAACCCAATGAGGAACAGAAGGAAATGATAAGCGGTTTTCAGTAAGGTATTCTCTTCAAGCACTGAAATTATAGGTAATAGATAGTTTTGTGATAAGATAATTTGTAACGAGCAACAAGTAACAAAAGTAAATAAAGTGCAGCAAGGTGGCCCAATCCTTTTTGTAGCAAAGGACAAGCCTGGACAAACTCTTATATGAAGGAAAGCGCTCTCGAGGACACACGGGAATTATCGTCAAGCTAGTTTTCATCACGTTCATATGATTCGCGTTCGGTACTTTGATAATTTGATATGTGGGTGGACCGGTGCTTGGGTGCTGTCCTTACTTGGATAAGCATCCCACTTATGATTAACCCCCATTGCAAGCATCCGCAACTACAACAGAAGTATTAAGGTAAACCTAACCATAGCATGAAACATATGGATCCAAATCAGCCCCTTACGAAGCAACGCATAAACAAGGGTTTAAGCTTATGTCGCTCTAGCAACCCATCATCCACTTATTACTCCGCAATGCCTTCCTCTAGGCCCAAATAATGGTGAAATGTCATGTAGTCGACGTTCATATAACACCACTAGAGGAGAGACAACATACATCTCATCAAAATATCGAACGAATACCAAATTCACATGACTACTAATAGCAAGACTTCTCCCATGTCCTCAGGAACTAACGTAACTACTCACAAAGCATATTCATGTTCATAATCAGAGGGGTATTTATATGCATACAGGATCTGAACATATGATCTTCCACCAAATAAACCAACTAGCATCAACTACGAGGAGTAATCAACACTACTAGCAACCTACAGGTACCAATCCCAGACTTAGAGACAAGAATTTGATACAAGAGATGAACTAGGGTTTGATAGGAGATGGTGTTGGTGAAGATGTTGATGGAGATTGGCCCCCTCCCGATGAGAGGAGCGTTGGTGATGATTTGCCCCTCCCGGAGGGAAGTGTCCCCGGCAGAACAGCTCCACCGGAGCCCTAGATTGGTTCCGCCAAGGTTCCGCCTCGTGGCGGCGGAGTCTCGTCCCGAAAGCTTGCTTATGATTTTTTTTCTCAACGAAAGACTCCATATAGCAGAAGATGGGCATCAGAGGGCCACCAGGGGCCCACGAGGCAGAGGGGCGTGACCAGGGGCTAGGGTGCGCCTCCACCCTTGTGGCCAGGGTGTGGGCCCCCTCTGGAACCTCGTGCGCTTAGTATTTTTTATATATTCTGAAAATAGCTTCCGTGAAGTTTCAAGACTTTTGGAGCTGTGCAGAATAGGTCTCTAATATTTGCTCCTTTTCCAGCCCAGAATCCCAGTTGCCGGCATTCTCCCTCTTTATGTAAACCTTGTAAAATAAAAGAGAATAGGCATAAGTATTGTGACATAATGTGTAACAACAGCCCATAATGCAATAAATATCGATATAAAAGCATGATGCAAAATGGACATATCAACTCCCCCAAGCTTAGACCTCACTTGTCCTCAAGTGAAAGCCGAAATCGAGAAATATGTCCACATGTTTAGATATAGAGGTGTCGATAAAAATAAAATACATACATGAGGGCATCATGATCATTCTTAGAACATCAGCTTATATAATTATTGTCATATGATCTCTTATGCTAGAGTAACAATTCAATCACAATTTCAAGTATGACTCATAAACTTCATTGAAAACTAACAAACTATAATCTCAGTCATTGAAGCAATTGCAATTTATCATAACATAGGAAAGAGTCAATATAAGAGCTTTTCATCAAGTCCACATACTCAACTATCATATAGTCTTTCACAATTGCTAACACTCACACAATACTTATGGGTATGGAGTTTTAATCGGACATAGAGAAAGATAGGGGCTTATAGTTTTGCCTCCCAACGTTTTACCTCAAGGGTAATGTCAACAATAATAGTTCATGAAAACTCACATCCAATTAGCCATATATACCAGGATCTTTCCAACATATTGTGCTTGCCAAAAGATAAAATGTAAAAAAAGGAAAGGTGAAGATCACCATGACTCTTATGTAAGGTATGAGATAAAAGTAAAAGATAGGCCCTTCGCAGAGGGAAGCAAGGGTCTGTCGCTTTTATTTCTTCCACATCACAAGATCGTATAAAGCTTATTTCCTCCACACCAATCAATCATACATATTTAGAGAGCAATTTTTTATTGCTTGCACCGATGACAACTTACATGAAGGATCTTACTCAATCCATAGGTAGATATGGTGGACTCTCATGGCAAAACTGGGTTTACGGGTATTTGGAAGCACAAGTAGTATCTCTACTTGGTGCAAAGAATTTGGCTAGCATGAGGGGAAAGGCAAGCTCAATCATGTAGGATGATCCATGACAATATAATTTATCTCAGATGTAAGAAAACATAACCCATTACGTTGTCTTCCTTGTCCAACGTCAACTATGTAGCATTTCATATTTTAATGAGTGCTCACAATCATAAAAGATGTCCAAGATAGTGTATTTATATGTGAAGACCTCTCTTTCTTTATTACTTCCTGTTAATTGCAACGATGACCAAAACTATGTTTGTCAACTCTCAACAGCTTTTATTTATCGTACTCTTTATATGTGAGCTCATTACTCTCCATAAGATCCATATGATCTCTTTTATTTCTTTTATTCTTTCTCTTTTCTTTTGTTCACTCAAGATCATGGCAAAATAATCAAACCCTTGACTAAACACTAATCTTTATTATATAGCTCACGAACTCGATTACATAGAGGGATCATAAAGCAAAACTCAAAACTAGATCATACCAAAAACTTTATTCTACTAGATCAATATATTACTAAAAGGATCGAACTAAGAAAAATGGTAAAGATAAAAGTGATGGTGATATGATACCGGGGCACTCCGCCAAGCTTGGCAGTTGCCAAGGGGAGTGCCCATACCCATATGATTATGTCTCCTTTGTTGGTGAATAAGATGGTGGTGATGATGAAGTAGGCTTGTCGTCCATTTTCCAAGGCATAGGCTCACCATCATAGAAGGATGAACGAGTCTCCAGGATCCTCAAATCTGCAGCCAAACTCATCCTCTTGAATCTATATTCATACTCATAGTTTTGGTTTTGCAGGTCATAGATTTGGGCTTGGAGGTGCTCGATCATCTCGTGAAGCTTGAAGATGGTCTCCCCAATGTTCTTGGCATCCAGGTTGTGGTTGTTGGCGAACTCCGTGATCATCATATGGTTGGCATCGAGTCCGTGTTCCACCATCTCCTGGCACTTGAAAACTTGTTGTTCCATTGCCTCGAGCCTTGTCTCCACGCTTCCGGTCCTCCTTGGTCCCTCAACATCGCGGATGTGCAGCACCCCCTCATGCATCTCAATGGTTTGAGGGTGTTGCAGCACTTCCGCGAGGTAGGGGTTGATGACCTTCTCAAAAAACTTGTCCTTGGGGGTACTTGGAGACGTCATGATGATCTAGATCTGTGAGAAAAACAGCTCGAAACAAGAACAGAGGACATTTGCGTGATACAGGAGTCAGAATCGTCGGGAGATTATATAATGAATTTTTACCGACCAAAATATGTAACGTGCAAGAAAACGGAGTCCGGAGAGCGCACGAGGTAGGGGGGCGCGCCCAGGGGGGTAGGGCGCACCATCCACCCTGTTGGAGACCTCGTGTCCTTCCCGGACTACTTCTTATTTTTCTATTTTTCTAAATATTCCAAAACGGAGAAAAATTGCCATTAGAACTGTTTTGGAGTCGGTTTACTTATCGTACCACATACCTATTCCTTTTCGGAGTCTGAAACGTTCCGGAAAGTGTCCCTTATGTATTCCTCTGGGGTTACGGTTTCAATAACATTGGTTTCAACATTTATAGGATTACCTGAGATATAATGTTTGATTCTTTGACCGTTCACCACCTTCTGATTTGTGCCTTCGAAGTTGTTGATTTTTATGGCACCGGAATGGTAGACCTCCTCGATAACGTAAGGACCTTCCCATTTAGAGAGAAGTTTTCCTGCAAAAAATCTTAAATGAGAGTTGTATAGCAATACATAATCACCTACATTAAACTCACACTTTTGTATCATTTTGTCATGCCATCTTTTAACTTTTTCTTTAAACAATTTGGCATTCCCATAGGCTTGCGTTCTCCATTCATCAAGTGAGCTAATGTCAAATAACCTTTTCTCACCGGCAAGTTTGAAATCATAATTGAGCTCTTTAATATCCCAATGAGCCTTATGTTCTAGTTCGAGAGGTAGGTGACATGCTTTTCCATAAACCATTTTATAGGGAGACATACCCATAGGATTTTTATATGCAGTTCTATAGGCCCATAATGCATCATCAAGTTTCTTGGACCAATTCTTTCTAGATCTATTAACAGTCTTTTGCAAAATTAATTTGAGTTCTCTATTACTCAATTCTACTTGACCACTAGACCGTGGGTGATAAGGAGATACAATTCTATGATTAACATCATACTTGGCAAGCATTTTACGAAAAGCACCATGAATAAAATGTGAACCACCATCAGTCATTAAATATCTAGGGACCCCAAACCTCGGGAAAATAACTTCTTTAAGCATCTTAATAGAGGTGTTATGATCAGCACTACTAGTTGGAATAACTTCTACCCACTTAGTAACGTAATCAACAATAACTAAAATATGTGTATATCCATTAGAGGCAGGAAACAGTCCCATATAATAAAAGCCCCAAACATCAAATGGTTCAACAACAAGTGAATAATTCATAGGCATTTGTTGACAACTACTAATATTACCAATTCTTTGACATTCATCACAAGATAAGACAAACTTACGGGCATCCTTGAAGAGAGTAGGCCAATAAAAACCGAATTGCAATACCTTATGTGCAGTTCTATCTCCAGCGTGGTGTCCTCCATAAGCTTCAAAGTGACACTTGCATAGGATTTGTTCCTATTCATGTTAGGTGCACAATGCCTAATAACACCATCTACTCCTTCTTTATAAAGATGTGGGTCATCCCAAAAGTAATGTCTTAAATCATAGAAAAACTTTTTCTTTTGCTGGTATGTGAAACTAGGTGGTATAAATTTAGCAACAATGTAATTAGCATAATCAGCATACCATGGAGCAGTATGAGAAGCATTTATGACATTTAATTGTTCATCAGGAAAGCTATCATCAATAGGTAGTGGGTCATCAAGAACATTTTCTAACCTAGACAAGTTATCTGCAACGGGGTTCTCAGCTCCCTTTCTATCAATAATATGCAAATCAAATTCTTATAGCAAGAGAACCCATCTAATAAGTCTAGGTTTAGCATCTTTCTTTTCCATAAGATATTTAATAGCTGCATGATCCGTGTGAATAGTTACTTTTGAATCAACAATATAAGGTCTGAACTTATCACAAGCAAATACAACTGCTAAGAATTCTTTTTCAGTAGTAGCATAATTTCTCTGGGCATTGTCTAGAGTTTTACTAGCATATTGAATAACATTTAATTTCTTATCAAATATTTGCCCTAGAACAGCACCTATAGCATAATCACTAGCATCACACATAATTTCAAAGGGTAAATTCCAATCAGGTGGCTGAACAATAGGTGCAGAAATCAATGCTTTCTTAAGTATTTCAAATGCTTCTACGCAATCATCATCAAAGACAAAAGGAATATATTTTTGTAGTAGATTAGTCAGAGGCCGAGAAATTCTTGAGAAGTCCTTAATGAACCTCCTATAAAAGCCGGCATGACCAAGGAAACTTCTTATACCTTTGATGTCCTTGGGACACGACATCTTTTCAATAGCATCAACTTTAGCTTTATCAACTTCAATGCCCCTTTCAGAAATTTTATGCCCCAAGACAATACCTTCATTAACCATAAAGTGGCACTTCTCCCAATTCAAGACAAGGTTAGTTTCTTCACATCTCTGCAAAACTCGATCAAGGTTGCTTAAACAATCATCAAAAGAGGATCCATAAACGGAGAAATCATCCATGAAAACCTCACAAATCTTTTCACAAAAGTCAGATAATATAGCCATCATGCATCTTTGAAAGGTTGCATGTGCATTACATAAACCAAAAGGTATACGTCTATAAGCAAAAGTACCGAAAGGGCAAGTAAAAGTGGTCTTTGATTGATCATCAGCTGACACAGGTATTTGAGAGAAACTAGAATAACCATCTAGAAAGAAAAATGTGTATGTTTGGATAATCTTTCTAGCATTTGATAAATGAAAGGTAAGGGGTAATGATCTTTTTTAGTAGCCTTATTTAATTTGCGGAAATCAATTACCATCCTATAACCGGTAATAATTCTTTGCGGAATCAATTCATCTTTATCATTAGGAATGACAATAATACCTCCCTTCTTAGGAACACAATGGACATGACTTACCCACTGACAATCAGCAACGGGATAAATTATACCTGTCTCAAGGAGCTTTAGTATTTCTTTTCTTACCACTTCTTTCATCTTAGGATTCAGCCATCGTTGATGATCAATAACTGGTTTGGCATCTTTCTCCAAATTTATTTTGTGTTGACATAGAGTGGGACTAATGCCCTTAAGATCATCAAGAGTATATCCAATAGCAGCACGGTGCTTCTTCAGAGTTTTCAATAATTTTTCTTCCTCCTTCTCTGAAAGTTTAGCACTAATAATAACAGGATATATCTTATTTTCATCAAGATAATCATATCTAAGAGTATCGGGCAATGGTTTAAGCTCAAACACAGGATCACCCTTGGGTGGAGGAGGATCCCCTAATATTTCAACAGGCAAGTTGTGTTTCAGAATAGGTCCCTGTTTAAAGAACACTTCATCTATTTCCCTTCTTTCATTCATAAACATATCATTTTCATGGTCTAGCAAATATTGTTCTAAAGGATCACTAGGAGGTACAGCAATAGAAGCACGACCAATAATTTCATCTTTACTAGGCAATTCCTCTTCACGGTGTTGTCTACGAAATTTAGAAAAGTTGAACACATGAGACATAACACCTAAACCAATAGTAACAACATCCTTTTTGCAGTCTATCCTAGCATTAACAGTGTTTAAGAAGGGTCTACCAAATATAATGGGACAAATGCTATCTTGTGGGGAACCAAGAACAAGAAAATCAGCAAGATATTTAGTTTTCCCACACAAGACTTCAACATCTCTAACAATCCCAATTGGTGAAATAGTATCTCTATTGGCAAGTTTAATTGTGACATCAATATCTTCTAACTCAGCAGGTGCAATATCATGCATAATTTTTTTGTATAAGTCAATAGGTATTGCACTAGCACTGGCACCCATATCACACAAGCCATGATAACAATGATCTCCTATTTTAACAGAAATAATAGGCATGCCTACCATAGGTCTATGTTTATCTTTAGCACAAGGTTTAGCAATTCTAGCAGTTTCATCACAGAAATAAATAACATGCCCATCAATATTATCAGCCAAGAGATCCTTAACAATAGCAATATTAGGTTCAACTTTAACTTGCTCAGGAGGTGTATAGGTTCTAATATTGCTTTTACGAACCACATTTGAAGCTTTAGCATGATCTTTTATCTAACAGGAAAAGGTGGTTTCTCAACATAAGTAGTAGGAATAATAGGATCATTATAAGTGATAGTCTTTTCTTCAACTTTAATAGGTGCAGCTACTTTTACTTCTATGGGAGGATGATATTTAAACCACTTCTCCTTAGCGAGATCCACATGAGTATCAAAAGATTCACAGAAAGAAGCTACTATCTCAGAGTCAAGTTCATATTTAGTGCTAAATTTACGGAAAACATCGGTATCCATAAAGATTTAACACAATCAAACTTAGGTGTCATACTTGACTCCTTACCTTCATAGTTGCATTTAATTCTTTCCAATAAATCCCATTTGAATTCAATAGTCTTCATCATAAAAGAGCCAGCACAAGAAGTATCGAGCATGGTGCGATTGTTATCAGAAAGCCGAGCATAAATCTTTTGGATAATCATTTCTCTTGAGAGCTCATGATTGGGGCATGAATATAACATTGATTTAAGCCTCCCCCAAGCTTGAGAGATGCTTTCTCCTTCGCGAGGCCAAAAATTATATATATATATAATTAAAATCACAATGAACACGATGCATAGGATAAAACTTCTGATGAAATTCCAATTTCAATCGTTTGTAGTTCCATGATCCCATATCATCACATAGCCTATACCATGTCAATGCATCTCCCTTCAAAGATAAAGGGAAGACCTTCTTATTGATAACATCATCAGGCATACCTGCAAGCTTAAATAATCCACAAACTTCATCCACATATATTAGGTGCTCATCAGGATGTAATGTTCCATCTCCTGCAAAAGGATTAGCTAGCAGTTTTTTTATCATATCCAAAGGAATTTCAAAGTAGACATTTTCATTTTTAGTAGGTTCAGTAGGTTGAGGAGCAACTATTTGCTCTACTGGTCGAGGTGAAGATACCCCGAACAAGCCCCTCAAAGGATTACTTTCCATAGTAACAAGTGACAGTAAATTTCAGCACACTATATAAATTTTGTCTTACCAAATTCCACCTACCAAAGGCGCTTCACTCCCCGGCAACGGCGCCAGAAAAGAGTCTTGATGACCCACAAGTATAGGGGGATCTATCGTAGTCCTTTAGATAAGTAAGAGTGTCGAACCCAATGAGGAGCAGAAGGAAATGATAAGTGGTTTTCAGCAAGGTATTCTCTGCAAGCACTGAAATTATAGGTAATAGATAGTTTTGTGATAAGATAATTTGTAACGATCAACAAGTAACAAAAGTAAATGAAGTGCAGCAAGGTGGCCCAATCCTTTTTGTAGTAAAGGACAAGCCTGGACAAAATCTTATATGAAGGAAAGCGCTCCCGAGGACACATGGGAATTATTGTCAAGCTAGTTTTCATCATGTTCATATGATTCGCGTTCGGTACTTCGATAATTTGATATGTGGGTGGACCGGTGCTTGGGTGCTGTCCTTACTTGGACAAGCATCCCACTTATGATTAACCCCCATTGCAAGCATCTGCAACTACAACAGAAGTATTAAGGTAAACCTAACCATAGCATGAAACATATGGATCCAAATCAACCCCTTACGAAGCAACGCATAAACTAGGGTTTAAGCTTCTGTCACTCTAGCAACCCATCATCTACTTATTACTCCCCAATGCCTTCCTCTAGGCCCAAATAATGGTGAAGTGTCATGTAGTCGATGTTCACATAACACCACTAGAGGAGAGACAACATACATCTCATCAAAATATCGAACGAATACCAAATTCACATGACTACCAATAGTAAGACTTCTCCCATGTCCTCAGGAACTAACGTAACTACTCACAAAGCATATTCATGTTCATAATCAGAGGGGTATTAATATGCATATAGGATCTGAACATATGATCTTCCACCAAATAAACCAACTAGCATCAACTACGAGGAGTAATCAACACTACTAGCAACCTACAGGTCTCAATCCCAGACTTAGAGACGAGAATTGGATACAAGAGATGAACTAGGGTTTGAGAGGAGATGGTGCTAGTGAAGATGTTGCTGGAGATTGGCCCCCTCCTGATGAGAGGAGCGTTGGTGATGATTTGCCCATCCCGGAGGGAAGTGTCCCCGGCAGAACAGCTCCGCCGGAGCCCTAGATTGGTTCCGCCAAGGTTCCGCCTCGTGGCGGCGGAGTCTTGTCCCAAAAGCTTGCTTATGATTTTTTTCTCAACGAAAGACTCCATATAGCAGAAGATGGGCATCGGAGGGCCACCAGGGGGCCCACGAGGCAGGGGGCGCGCCCCCACCCTCGTGGCCAGGGTGTGGGCCCACTCTGGAACTTATTGCGCTCAATATTTTTTATATATTCTGAAAATAGCTTCCATGAAGTTTCAGGACTTTTGGAGCTGTGCATAATAGGTCTCTAATATTTGCTCCTTTTCCATCCCAGAATCCCAGCCGCCGGCATTCTCCCTCTTTATGTAAACCTTGTAAAATAAGAGAGAATAGGCATAAGTATTGTGACATATTGTGTAATAACATCCCATAATGCAATAAATATCGATATAAAAGCATGATGAAAAATGGACGTATCACAGACCCGTGTAGTCCTCGAGGTCATCTGCTCGGTAGATGATGGTAATGCAGTTGTCATGGCTGTCGGCGGCGGGGAAGAAGATTTGAGGCGGCGAAAGACAGTCTAGAGGACGGATCCCTGCTGTGCTGGACCCTTCTGTCGTTGGAGCAGCTGAGCTGGGGTGGACGACGATGGAGCAGGAGCGGGACAAACCACACAAGGTTTTCTTTGACAACTATTTGTAAGAGAAGTAATTCTGTAAGGGCTTGTTTGAATTGGAGGATTTAACAACGCAGGGATAGGAAATACACAGTATTAGGATAGGAATGCTCGTGGAATACAGAGAATTTAAAAACACAGGATTTCTGCCAATCTGGGTGTTTGGTTCACAAGAATTGGAAGATCACAAGATGAAAAGAAGCATGGTGAGATTAAGTCAAACCACAAGAAAATGTACGGTTATAATGCTATTATGCTACTATCTGTTAGTCTTGTGCTTCATGAATAGGAATTTGAAAAGGAGGACAAGTGGATATTAAAATTCCTACGGTTTTTCTTTCAAGGAGACACTAAAGGAACAAATCCTACAGTTTTCCTTTGCTCCATTCCTTTGAACCAAATTTATGAATAGTAGTACCATAGGAAACCTTCCTATTCCTATGTTTTCCTTCACTTTTCCTTTCAAGCACTAGCGATTCTAGTAGGCAGGCTTGAGCAAGGAAAAGCCTACACTCAGAAAATGTTTTTGTGCTACTTCTACTACTTTGGACCAATGCCACTGCCCTACTAGCTCAACTCCTAGGCCCATCGACAAATGCACAACGCAAACTCGCATAGATAAATAATGATGGCGTTCAAGAGAGTCCATCACGGATAGCTAAGTTGCCTGGTACCTCACTGCTTGTCATATAGTAGGATAAACTAATCATATTTCACGTTACTACGTGTGCTCAGTGGACAATATATATAGCATGTAGAGTAAAAAATAGATGCAACAAGTGTAAAACCTCTTTGGCGAAGCCATGTCGATCTCAGTGTGATTGGGTTGGTCAGTGAGGATGATCCGGCTGAATTGGCTGTCGGAGGAGGGGAAGAAGATCTTAGGCATCTTGAGATGGAGCCCGGGGTACTGCTCCGCTGTGATGGAGGGTTTCGTCGTTGGAGCAGCTCCGATGAGTTGTACGACACTGAGGCTGAAGCAGGAGAGAGACAACGTTAAACTGAGTGGAATTCTAATAGCATCTCCAATAGATGACGTAAAATACATAACCAGAAAGTGCTAGATGTAAAATACATCAGCAGCTCATCTCTGAACTTAACTATCGAAACTGAATTTAACAGTCGAAACTGAACTTAACTGTCGAAACTGAATTTTGTTGTCGAAACTGAACGCACTAGTAGCAGAAAAGTAGTAGCAGGACCGCGTGCGAGAGCTGGGGCAGCTGATCGTGTAGCAGTTCATCTTCAACCTCCACCCCCTGAGCCGCCAGCCACCACCGGCCAAACCGCCGCCCCCCGCCACCCGCGGCCGGTGGTGTGCCGCCCCACTGGCCCCAATAACCACTCCCCACCGCCGGTCC
>NC_041386.1:427983850-428084269 GCF_002162155.2 Triticum dicoccoides | reverse complement strand
CGGCGATCCCCACGCCACTGCCCCATCACCTCCGGCGACCACCACCCCACCCTGAACCCTAAGATAGATAGTGAGGTACCTCTCCAGCGAGCCCCCCTCCCCGCTACGGCTGGTTCTTCCTTAACTCTGGCTAGCCCCCACCCCTTGAAAATCGACTGACCCAAAAGTCGATTCAGTCGACTGAAGTGTAGCCAAATCAGAGCAGCATCGCAAGCAAGAGCAAGAGCGAGAGCAGCAACGCGAGAAAGAACAAGAGCAATAGCAAGAGCAGACCAGGCAGGGGACCGAGAGCAAGAGCAGAGCAGCAGTGCGAGCGAGAGCTAAAGCAGCAATAGCTCCTACTGATGTGGACGTCGTCGCCAAGGGAGCGATGCCATGGAGGAAGTGGCTGGCGACGCCGCCGTGGATGGAGTCGCGCCATGTCGGCTCCGGACCGAGTGCCGACAATACCGTGAGATCAAATCAAGAAGAAAATGCGGCGATTAGGTGTACAACCTATTTGGTGGAGCCGATTAGGCCTCAACTTAATTCGAGGAAATAGTGATGATGCTGCTCTTCCGGTGGTACAGGTGAAGACGGCGGTGTGGGAATGGAGGTGGCACGAAAGACGAGGGGAACGTCGGGGTGACTCCTTGGAGGTGGAGGACGGGGTGCCTGAACCGGCTGGACGACGAGATCGACAACGGATCCTCATCCTCTACGGTGGATGAGGGACGTCGAGGTACTGTTGTGGATGACGTCGTTGGGGAAGAGGCTCCGCCTGGGTGGCGGATGGAGGAGGGTGTGGGTCTTCATGGTTTTTTATGGCCTCGGTGTACGAATGGGTGGGCTGACGGGATGGGAGTGGAGAACCATGGCTTAGGGATGCGCTGGTCCAAAATGTGGGGTTAGTTACGAAAGTACCCCCACCGATTTGAGCTAGGCGGTTCTTTCGGTTCATGGGTATCACGGGCATTTCTCGTGTCGGGATTTCGCAGGAGGTGGGAGTTTTCACACGCATTGAAATTTTGGGATAGCAAGGCGCGGGTTGAGATGGAGGGAGTTTTCGGAGCACAACGAGACAAAGATATATCTTAAATATTTTGGGGTAACAAGGTGCGGGTTGGAGAGGCGGGAGTTTCACTGCATGATAGACAGAGATGCTAGCTTGAAATTTCGGCATAACAAGGCGCGGCTTGAAATTTCGGGAGAACAAGCTTAACGTGTACCAAAAAAACAATTTGCACCTCACTATAGAGAGCCATGTCCCGTTTTACTATATTACTAGAAATGCATTCAAATACAATAAGAAAAACTAAAAGAATCGGGACAACAAACATAACGTGTACAGTACCAAAGTAATTTGCGCTTCCCTCAACAATAAAAAACAATGTGTGTTGTCTACCATATAGACTAATTAAATTTGAGTATATTTTCCCTGTTTGAATGGGATTGTACTCGGGTTAGTTATACAACCATCTAAATATTATTTTCACAACACATGAGATGAATATAGGAGAAGTAAATTCCTATATAAATATGAACGACATGTACATACAATCTCCAATTCAAATATATGTATCCGTTTATGTTGAATTCAAATCATAGTACATGTATGCTCTAGCTAGATGTTCAGAATCTAAACCATGTATGATACTACGTACAATGTGTTTAACACGCACAACACACACACACAAACACCATTTAGACTGGTAAGGTACATGTGCATTGATCTTAAATATTTCTGGGTAACAAGGCGCCGGTTGAAATTTCCAGACAAGCCTAACGTGTACTGTACCAAATCAATTCACACTTCTGTCGATGAAAAAACAAAAAGAAATCAATTCGCACCACACAAGAGAGTCTAGTCCCGTGTACTGTACCAAATCAATTCGCACTACAAATGCCATTCAACACTTTGAATTCATGTTATGTTCAATTAAAATATCTCGCTACATGTATAATGCATGCAACCTGCAACTCAAATGAACGTTTTAGTTCATTCCAAACGTATATACTACTGCTTCAATATGAACTAAATTTGAATTCGTTTCTCTATTTGAACAAGATCTACAATAATGATTGTTGTGAAGTCAAACCATTTGAATTCATTTCTCTATTTTAATAAGATCTACAATCATCATTATTTTCAAGTTAAACCATCGTTTGTGTATTATCTTCATAGCACACCACATGATTACTGTCGAGTTAGATATGAACTATGTGTACTATATGAACTCGAACCTGAATTTTTTAATCCACTTTATGTTGATTTCAAATCATAGTACATTTCAAGCTCTAGCTAGATCTTCATAATATAAACCATGTCTCATATGTATAATGTGTTTATCACATAATGTATGGTGCCCCGCCCCCTACACCTACAAGTATTTAGATGTGAGTTGCAAACGCCACACATTACCACAAATTCAAATAAAATGTGAGATTGTTTGATATATATAGTATTGTTTAGATTGTTTGATATTTAGTTGTAAGCTGCAAACGCCACACATTATCACAAATTCAAATGAAATGGGAGATGGTTTGATGTATAGTATGGGTTAGATTGTTCGACATTTAGCTGTGAGTTGCAAACGCCACGCATTATCACATTATGGTATAACATGTGCAAAACCACAACACGCCTATCACCGCTATATTCATGCATGCATGTATTTATAACACTATGATCTCCGATTCAAATATATGAATCCATGTTCATATCAAATTATGATGTTTGTTAGTCTCTTACACCCACACAATGCTCTAACCTTTGTAGCTAGCACCAACTTTCTCGCGTGCATGCACACGCCCTCCTCGCCCTACCCCTCCCTCAACATTCTATCCATCACGCACATTCATTTTTTTCTTTAGGTCATTCTCCCACAGTCTCCACAACTCCTTTCCGACACACACTGATCGATAAACCTCTCCAGTGATGTCTGCCTACAACATACACACGCACCTTCCATCTCCTCCTTTCTGTGTCCATGCCTCGTGTCTCTCATACGGTCCCACACACGCGTAAACTCTCACCCCTCGTTTCATTAATCTCACAATCGCACACTCCTCCCCTTATCTAGCTAGTAGCTCGGCCTCTCGCACCACCTCCTAGCTCCATTCTCTCTGTCTATCCGTCTCGCTGGGCCTTATTTACCTCTAACAAATGGATGTACACTGGCCAATCTCCCGCTATACATATAGCTAGCTAGGTCGGTATAACTCGTTTTTCCCCATGCATCGATTGATCTACCTCATTAGTTATGTCTCTCCCTTCCTCCGACAAACATCAATTCATCTACCGATCTAGTTAGGTTTGCTTACCAAACACATGGTTCCCCTTCATCATCCATGCATGCGTCCCGACACATCTATCACGCACAGGCACACATAGAAACACATCCCCACTCTTATTGATAATATTGCAGTTCTACCCTCAGTTTGTCCAGTAGGCCTCGTCCACCATCTTTGAGAAGCAACTCCATCACCCATCCAACACTCTACCCCTCTCCCTCCCTCTCTCTCTCTCCTCTCTCTCTCTCTCTCTCACGCTGTCCCAACCTATTTCCTGTCCTTCAGTTATGTAGGATATCGACCGATCTCCCTCAAGACATAGCTGGGTCTCTCCTTCTCAACACTTATACGAGTCGTTCTACCTCTCTAGTTAGGCCTCTGCCTCCCCCTCCCCCCCCCACACACCGATACATCGAGCGCTCTAGTCATGTCTTAGTGCCACACACAAACTTGCCTTGTGCCCTCTGACGTTCCGGTAGGTCAGTCGCCCTATATCTTTGACTTGCACACACACAATTTCGATGGCTCTCTTCATTGGTATCGCACCCACCCACTTCATCCTCTCTTCGACTCTATCGATATCTATGACCCCTCCCTCTCTTCTCGTCGATCGCCCCCTCTATATATGATATAGATAGGCCTCTATTTCACACACATTGCATGTGTCGAATTTTTGTTTGAGATGTCATTGACACATATTCCCACAAATACATTCACAAAATCACCCCCAACAAAAAACACCCACGAACACACACACCATTTGTCTAGATTTGTATCTGTCTCTCACACACCCACGTAGGTGGGAGACGTGCATGAAGAGAAGAGGTGCACGCACGGTGCACGTACTCCCGTCTCTTTCCCAACCACACCCGCGCGGGTACACGGTGGAGCTCATTTCTATACGAAAAGGCAGCCCACGTGGTAATTTGACACGTGTACTGGTTGTCCACTTGATGGAGGATCGTCTACCACGGGTGAACAAAAAAATTGCGACTTGACGCGTTATGTTAAAAAAGAGGCAAACCATGTGGGCCATACCTTAGAGGCAAGGCTTTATACACTTGAGATGCTCTGGACGTATTACTTTTGATGTGTCCCGTCAACTCGCAGAACGAGGAGAAGCTTGCTTAGTACGCCGTCTCCCCCGCCCACGGGCACGGTGGCTCACAGGACGAGGTGAAGCTTGCTTACTACGCCTTACGCCCGCTCCCTCGCCCACGCGCGCGGTGGCTCGCAGGACGAGGAGAAAATTTTACTACTCCCTCCGTTTACTCCTCGTCCCTACCTTGGTTAGAGAGATTATCATATTGTTTGGAATATATGTCCTTTAGTAGATTTCAATATGAACCACTCCACTAGTACATACTCCAAACACTGATGTATATAGACGTATTTTAGAGTGTAGATTCACTCATTTTGCTCCGTATGTAGTCCATATTGAAACAGACGTAATAGTACGCACTCTCCCTCGCCCCTCGACCCTCACCCACATGGTGGACATGCAGCAATTCAGTTGGTCTCATATAGCCAGAACCATATATACTGTAGTACCATTATTGCCCGACTTCCCGAAGAGGCAAAGAGCCAATCGCAAGGTTAATATTTTGGAGATGCCAAGCACAAGGTTTATAGGAGAACGAGTAGTAGTAGTACTAGTAGTACATACCAGTGGTACGTACTATACGAGGAAGAAGGCAACAAGATGTATGTTTTGCGTGACAGTCTCTTCTTAGAGGACGTGCTAAACCTAGTGGACCTCATTGTTGCAAAGGGACTACTCCCTATCATAGATGGCACGATTCAGAGTGGTGGGCATCGGGGATAATTTGGAGCTGCTTAGTCTTAAACCCCATGAAGAAGTCCCATCAAAAGGAATAGCCATCCTCTACACGTGCTCCTATGTGTAATGAGTAAATGAGACAAAAAGAGAAAGAGACAAAGTAAAAAAATCACCAGCCTTAGATCCAGCCCTATTGTATCAGTGAATGATATTTCTATGTCGTGATTGACATGGCTACATTATTAACCATGCTACGGAGGTTGTTGGGGATATTACTACTGGACGTAAACCGGCTAGAAGTAGCCGGGTTAACTCTATGAAGATTAGATGCCCATGAAGACGTGAGGATGGTGGCGCTTTACGAAGGCCCAAGGCCCAAAGGCGGGTTAAGGCCTGTAGATGTAAATCGACTTTCTCATGTAACTTGCATTGTAAGATAGGAAGGATAGAGACCGGGTTGGACACGTTAACGATCCGGCCTCCGGACTCTGTAAACCGACGGGCGTCAACCTGTGTATATAAAGGGACGACTCGGCGGCGGTTTAGGGACAACACAACAACAACTCGAGAGCCAGGCAAAGCGGATTCGCTCCCTGATCATCGAAACCCCAGAAATTCCATCACAACTAGACGTAGGCTTTTACCTTCATCGTAAGGGGCCGAACTAGTATAAAACTCTCGTGTCCCTTGTCCGGTTTAACCCCATTAAGCTAACCCGTAGCGATGGCTCCACGACTAAGTCCTTTCACGAGGACATCTGCCGTGAAAAAACCACGACAGTTGGTGCCCACCGTGGGGCTGTCGCACGATGGTTTTGAGTTCTTGAAGGGCAGCTTCGAAGGGCTCAAGGGATACGCAGTGGGCCGGATGACTAAAAGTCGTCACGGCAAGCTCTACATCGACGATGCAGGATGGGGTCCCGAGGCCGGTTCAATTGAATATGGGTACCGGGTCCCCTTTGGTGGGATTCACGTCTTCATCGGCAAGATCGGCAAACCGGGCCCTGAGCCGGGCACCTGCACCGACATCAACGAGACGGCTCAGCGTGCAAGCCATGCCCAGGTTCGACCCGCAGCAAGGCATGTTTTCGTAGGTGTCATCCATGGAGCGGAATATGAGGATGGACCGACATCTGATGGAGAAACCGTTGTCTGTTCTGATGACGAGTCTTCAACCGGAGAGACCGAGTCGCTGTATCAGCTGCAGGACGGCCGGATTAGTGGAGGTTCCGATGGCAACAGTATTCTGGACCCCCTCAATCTGCCAAGCCGGGTCGCGGTCTTCATGGCCGGTACACAACCAGCGCAACACTCTTCTACCGCCGCGGCAATGATCTCCGGTTCAGCAACAACAACACCAGCGGGAGCAGGGGGCTCTGCACCGCCTCTGGCTCAGGTTTTGTCCAATCTGTTCGACACTTTCGCAATGTTACTAGCAGTGGAGGTGGATGCGGCAAACCGGGATCAACACAACGCGGAGATTGCAAAGGTGAAGGATCAGATAACTCAGGCTAAAGCGGACCTGGCAGCAGAGAACGCCAGGATGGCTACAGAACGGGCCGAGTTAGAAGCCCAGGCCTACCGTCTTAAGCTGGATCAGAGTGCCTCAGATGATGTCATGAGGAGGAGATACCGGTCGCACCTCCCGCCGGGTTATGAGCCAAGAAATCTCTTCAACACGCCAGGAGCAGGAACCAGTAACCACCCGGTGGTAAACCGGACTGAGACACCGATAACAGGAGTGCCGGTTCAACCACGCACGATGGACCCGCCTCGTCAGAACAACATTGTGTCACAGCGCGTTCTGACGCCTCTAGGGCATTACTCCAACCTGTTGGATAACATTGTGGTCGCCGCTTCCCGTTTGGCAGCTCTCCCGATCGAAGGCGAGTCACCGGTGGCGGTTGAGACACGACGGGCTAGGGAACTCCTCCAAACAGCTTTAACCCAGCAGCAGGCTTATTCGCATAGTCGTGAGAGGATTCATTCCACCCCTCGTCCAAGCCGGAGTTACAACAGGCATATTGAAGAACCGGCTGTGTCAAGCAGTGCGTGGCACCGTAACCCGGCGGGTGATGGTGCTAATGCACAAGATGTGGTGGATCATGGCCGAGCACGTCGAGAGGCCGAGTTAGCAGCTCAGCACGCAGCTCGTCAGCCTACTCCAGTTCGTCCGACCACCTCAGTGGAACCAGGTGTGGTCTTCAGTTCTTTGGGGGTACCGTGCCTCACCCCAGCCTTGCGTAATGTGCGACTGCCCAAGGATTTTAAGGGCCCTCGTAAGGTGCCTAATTACACTGCCGATTTGCCCCCCTGAGTCATGGGTTGAGAGTTATGAGATGGCGATGGAGATGCTGGATGTGGATGAAGCGGTATGTGCTAAGTATTTCACCATGATGTTGGAAGGAACAACTCGTACTTGGTTAAAGAGTCTACCAGCTAACTCCATTGCGTCATGGGCCGAGTTAAAGAGCCGGTTTATCCAGAATTTCAAGGATACATGTAAGTCGCCCATGTCAATTGTGGACCTAGCCGCTTGTGTTCAAGAGGATGGGGAGTCTACGACACATTGGGTGAAGCGAGTCTTAGCTATTTTGCATTCATCAGACCGCATCAATGTAGATACAACAGTTTTGACGTTGGAGGGCAACTACTAGTTCATGCCATTAAAATTGAAGTTGGGAAGGCTCAAACATCACTGTAATGACATGTCAACACTTATGGCCACTTTGGTTAAATATTCTGATTCAGATAGTACCAAGGACTCTGATTCTAAAGAGGACAAACCAGGGAAAGGGAAAAATAATGGCAGTGCCAAGGGGCAGTAGCATAACTCGACAGGTCATGGGAACAATGGTAAGCGCAAAGCGGACAATAGCCTGGATTTTGTGGCTAACACCAATGCCCAGGATAACGGTCAGCGTTGTAAGGGTAAACCGCCCTAGAGGGGTGGAGGGTCAGGCCCCAATCTGGAGCGCCTACTAAATCAACCTTGTCCAAAGCATGGATCGAAGGAGAAGCCAGCTTGACATCTTTGGAAGGATTGTTTCATCATGCGAGAGTTCAAGAATTCCAATATGTTTCAATACGACAATGGACCGCCCGGCAGTCCAGGAGGTAGTTTTCATGGGCTGGGTTATGGAGGCAGTAGTCGGGTTATCAGAGCAATCCGAAGCAGTTGAATAGTGGGCAGTATCATGTCTTTACCACTAGCTTGTGTAAGCACGATCAGAAGCTTCACAAGAGGGTCGTGAACTCGGTTGAACCGGCGGTGCCTCAGTATTTGCGCTGGTCTGAACAACCCATTTTATGGAGTCGGGAGGATCATCCGCCCCGGGTTGATAATCTGGGTCATCTGGCCTTAGTGGTGGCTCCTCAAGTCGGGGGATACAAGTTCACCAAAGTGCTTATGGATGGAGGGAGTAGTATCAATATCCTTTACTATGATACCTTCCGTCGCATGGGGCAGACAGACAAGAGTCTTAAACCGTCGAACACCGTCTTTCATGGAGTGGTGCCTGGTAAATCGGTGTACCCAGTTGGCAAGATAGCCCTAGAGGTGGCTTTTGGAGACGATCATGATTCAAGATCATAAACTTTGACTTTTGAAGTGGTGAAAATCAAGAGCCCATATCATGCCCTATTCGGAAGGCCGGCTTATGCTAAGTTCATGGCGAGGCCGTGTTATGTCTATGTGCAGCCTAAGATGTCGGGTCATAAGGGGACCATCACGGTACATGGGAGCAGGAAGATTGCTTTGGAATGTGAAGAAGGGGATGCGGCTTATGCTGAGTCGGTTTGTGCCACAGAGGAGCTGAAATTTTATAAGGACAATATTGATCCGGTAGATACGACTTCTCTGAAGAAGCCAACTACATAGCATGATCCGGCGCTGAAATTTAAATCGGCTGCAGACACTAAAATGGTTGATTTTGTTCCTGGCGATTCATTTTAGCAGTTCAGCATTAGCGCTAACCTGGACCCAAAATAGGAAAGCACGCTCATCGATTTCATCTGTGAGAACCGGGAAATTTTTGCATGGAAGCCTTCTGACATGCCAGGTGTATCGAGGGAACTCGCTGAGCACACCCTTAATATAGATCCTAAGTTCAAACTAGTCAGGCAGTTTCTCCACCGCTTCAACGAAGATAGACATAAGGCTATTGGTGAGGAGGTAGCCCGGCTTTTGGCAGCAGGGTTTATCATGGAGGTTTTTCACCCCGAGTGGCTAGCCAATCTGGTGCTGGTACTTAAGAAAAACGGCACTTGGCGTATGTGTGTGGATTACACAGACTTGAACAAGGCCTATCCAGCTGATCCCTTTGCTCCCATGTATTGATCAGATTATTGATGCTACGGCAGGTTGTGACCGTTTGTGTTTTCTGGATGCTTATTCTGGTTATCATCAGATCAAAATGGCAGTTAAGGACCAGGAAAAGACAACCTTCATAACTCCCTTTGGAGCCTTCTGCTATGTATCCATGCCTTTTGGGCTCAAGAGTGCAAGGGCGACTTATCAGCGCTGTGTTCAGAATTGTCTTCATAAACAGATTGGGCGCAATGTTCATGCTTATGTGGATGATATTGTGGTGAAATCTAGGAAGGAGGAAACTTTGATAGATGACCTGAGGGAGACCTTTGATAACCTCCGGGCCTATAAGATGATGCTTAATCCGGCTAAATGTGTCTTTGGTGTTCCGGCAGGCAAGCTCTTGGGTTTTCTGGTGTCTAACAGAGGCATTGAGGCTAATCCGGAGAAGATCACGACCATCACATCTCTAGCTAAACCGGCATGTATCAATGATGTTCAACATTTGGCGAGCCAGATTGCAGCTTTGAGCCGGTTTATCAGCCGCCTTGGGGAGAAGGCTATTCCTTTGTACCAGATGCTAAAGAAAACGGACGATTTCGTGTGGAGTGACGCGGCTGATAAAGCGTTTGAGGGCTTGAAGAGACAGTTGGCTGAGCCTCCCATCCTTGCGGCTCCGGTTGATAAAAAGCCCTTATTTCTATATGTGGCTGCTAATGCTCGAGTTGTTAGTGTGGCTATTGTGGTGGAGCGTAAGGAGGCCGGAAAGGAGTATCCGGTTCAACGGCCGGTTTATTACATCAGTGAGGTGCTTATTGAATCAAAGCAGAGGTACCCGCATTGGCAGAAGTTGGTGTATGGAGTTTTCATGGCAAGCCCAAAGCTCAAGCATTATTTTCAAGGTCATCCTATCACAGTGGTTAGTTCAGCCCCTCTGAGAGATATCATCCAAAACAGAGAGGCGACTGGCCGGATTGCCAAGTGGGCTATTGAGCTTGGACCTCACGGGATAAAATATACGCCTCGCACAGCAATCAAATCACAAGCACTGGTGGATTTCATTAATGATTGGACAGAGTTGTAGGCACCGGAGGAGAAGCTAGACAACACGTACCAGACTATTCATTTTGATGGGTCCAAAGAATTGGAGGGCTTGGGGGCTGGAGTCATATTAACTTTCCCACGAGGTGATAAGTTTTGTTATGTTCTCCGCTTAATGTTCCCTTGTACTAACAATGCATCTGAATATGAGGCCTTGCTTCATGGCCTTCGGGTGGCTAAGGAGATGAATTTAAGCCGAGTTAAGTGCTTCGGTGACTCGGACCTGGTGGCTCAGCAGGTATCTGGCACTTGGGATTCTAAGGATCCACTCATGGCTGCATATCGACGAGAGGTGGACATAGTGGTTGGTCATTTCAAGGGTTATCAAGTTGACCATATAGATCGGTGAAAGAATGAAGGGCGGACACTTTAAGTCATATAGGCTCTCAGCATAAACCGGTGCCACCTAATGTCTTCCTCGACGTACTTCATAATCTGTCGGTCAAGATTCCCACAGAGAGGAGTTGGCTATTCCTGACCCAGAGGCCTAGTTGGTAGCAGCGCTTCATGTTATACCGGATTGGACAGTCCCATACCTGGCCTCTATGAACCGGGGCGAGTTACCAGGCGATGAAACCTTGGCCCGATAGATAATCTAGCGATCCAAGTCAATGACCATTATCAATGGGGAGTTACATCGTTACAGCGTGACAGGGGCGATTCAGCATTGTGTGTCTCCTCAAGAAGGTTGTGAGATTTTGCGAGAGATCCACGAAGGAGATTGTGGTCACCACGCCGGTTCAAAGTCCTTGGTGGCTAAGGCTTTTCGTCATGGCTTCTATTGGTTGACGGCTCATGCTGATGCTGAGGATTTAGTAAAAAAGTGTGACGGTTGTCAGAAATTTGCACGCCGCGCTCATGTTCCGGCTCAGGAGTTAAGAATGATTCCAATCACTTGGCCGTTTGCAACTTGGGGGCCAGATATGGTTGGACCCTTTAAGAGATCCAAGGACAAAAAGACCCACCTGTTGGTGGTGGTTGACAAGTTTACCAAGTGGATAGAGGCAGAGCCAGTCAGTAAGTGTGATGTAGCCACGGCGGTTCAATTCGTCAAAAAGGTGATATTGCGGTTTGGTTTTCCACACAGCATTATAACTGATAATGGTACTAATCTGTCCAAGGGTGCTATGGAAGAATTTTGTCAGCGTGAGCACATCCGGCTTGATGTGGCGTCAGTGGCTCACCCCCAATCTAATGGTCAAGCAGAGAGGGCAAATCAAGAAATTTTGAGAGGTATTAAACCCTGACTTATGGTTCCTTTAAAACGGACGCCGGGTTGTTGGGTGGAGGAGTTACCTTCCGTGTTATGGAGTATCAACACCACACCAAACAGATCTACGGGTTACATGCCTTTCTTCATGGTTTACGGAGCAGAGGCGGTTCTTCCTAGTGACATCCGTCATGACTCGCCCCGTGTGGTGGCTTACGTTGAAGATGAGAATGAGAAAGCACGCCAGGACTCACCGGACCTGTTAGATGAGGAGCGTGATCTAGCAGCGGCGTGTTCGGCGATTTATCAACAAGATCTCCGACGTTATCACAGCCGCCGGGTTGGGACCAGAACTTTTCAAGAGGGCGATCTGGTGCTCCGGCTCATCTAGGATCAGACTGATATGCACAAGTTATCCCCACCTTGGGAAGGACCTTTTGTGGTCAGCAAAAATTTGCACAATGGATCATACTACCTTATCGATGTTCGAGAGCACAAAGACTCAGGTAAATCGGAGGAGGAGACCCAGCGGCTGTGGAATATAGCTCTTCTTCGGCCTTATTATACTTGAGCCACATGCTCTTCTCATGTACATACTTATGAAAATGTATATATTATATAATAAACCGGAGCCTCAGCTAAAGCGGGGTATCTATTGTTTTTTACATCGTGTGTGATTACATGGGGGCTTCTACTTATAGAACGGAGTTCTATTAACCCGTCTTATAAAGCCGCACAGATATAAAGGAAATCACAGGGGGGCTTGGTCGTATTCGAACCATAGCTACACCTCTTGATCGGCTTTAGGCCAAATAGGGAAATCACTAGGGGGCTTGGTTGTATTTACACCATAGCTACACCTCTTGATAGGTTTAAAGCCAAAAAGGAAATTATGTGGAACCAAAGAGAGTCTATTGCAAAAAGCACAACTCAAACATAGGTACCCACCGAGCACTGCTCAAATATTACTTGGGGGCTCCTTGCTTCTCAAAGAACAACGAGCTTGCACCCTTGTAATAGGCTATCAAGCCAGGCTTGGAAGCCAGGTGTATTCACCTAAAACCCCGGGTTATCCTGCCTCTTTAAGTAAGCCACTCCGTCCAGGTAAATCTGGTATGACCCATCGAACGTTTGACAAGTCAATCTCATAGACCCTGAACTTGTCAAAGTTAAAACGATGATTGGTTAAAGATTGAGGTCCATCTTAAAAGGCTTTGAAAAATGGTTTAACTCAGTGGCCTGGTAGCCCATGAAAACCCTCGATTTAGGGCCTGGCAGCCCATGAAAACCCTTGCATATTTTTTGTATTTGTTGCAAATGTTTTAACCTTTTTTGATAAAGGGATTTATGAATATTTTTTGATAAACCGGTGTTTATTACAACCCGGCATGGCTTTCAACGCTCAGATGTCAGTACATGATCAATTCTAAACCAGTAATAATTTGATCCGGTCTGGTTTTGGTTAGAAGTCACCAGAATTATATGAAGAAACCGGTGTTTATCATAACCCGGTACGGTTTTGCTGTGAGCCGACAAGGATGCAAGGAGTTATCAATACTCCAGATTGGTATTATCACCCTTATTATAACAACAGTTGGTCAGCCAACGAGATATATCACAGGTGTCATCTATTTTATATCTGATTGTTACAAGCTTGGTTATCCGTTCAAGCCATGTGTATATTTTGGGCATCATGACCCGTCCAGTGGTAAACCACTAGGACACTTTCAAATTCTTATATGCAGGAACAAGTTAAATAAAAACCACAATGGACTATGCATATAATAGATCCCAAAGGCAGGGCGAGTTATCAGCATCTTGCAAAATAAACATGCTCGATGGCATCACAGATAAAGTGTTTACACTATCCTATTACAAGGCGGTTTAACAACCCACATAGAATAATTGTTTCAATAATAAGTGGCAGACTGCGATTGATAAACCGACCTCCAGTTTAGGATTCCTCATCTGGACGACTTGAAGATTGAGGATCATCTTGAATTGGCACATCCTCTTCATCTCTACCCAATGGATGGAAATCAATCGTCATCCAATCGATTCCGGTTAAAGCTTGGAACACGGCCTCTTCACTTATAAGGTTGGAAGGATCAATATCAGGGGCATAAGTGTGCTTACGAATTGGCGGAGTCAGATCTTCTACGTTATGTATTGTCGCAGGATATCTCTTCTGATCCATATCATAAACCGGCTGGTAATGAGACAGATCCGTTTCATCCACCAATTTGCTTGCAATGGGTCGTAGTTCTCTTGTCAGCCTTCGGAGATCATCATGGGTCGCAGTTCTCTTCTTTCACGCGGGGATAGCCTTGACCAATTTCTGCATGCTCAAGATCTAGAATCCACGCCTTGGCCCGGATTAGCGCGGTCAGCGCGCCTGACCTTGCGGCTGATCTCTTCAGTTCATCCAACCGGGCAGGCAGCATGGACAACTTTTCGATGGTTTATTTTATCAGCGTTGGAGGAGGCTTGTTATAAGCTGCAGTGCAAATAGCTCATTGGGATCCAGAATACAGCTGTTCTATCAAAGTATAGGCTGCTTTAAGCTTCATCCGCATGTCAGAGCCCAGATGAGTCATGCGGGTCCCTGTCATGGTAAAGCATCCGTAAACCGACCATTGATAAGATATTATGAATTGGAAAAGCTTCATATGAGGATACTCACCAAATACAGGAGAGGTCATGGCATTAATCTATCATTTTAAGCCAGTCAGTTCTTCAACCACCGGCTTCAGGGCTGCTTCTGCGCCTTCGGCCTTCTTTGTTAAATCGACCTTTTCTGTATCCCAATCTGCATGCTCTTTATTAAAGGTTTCCTTCAGCTTCTCCATGGCTGCTAAGGCATTAGTCAGATCTTCCTTGGCTTTGGACGCTTCCTCTTGCTGAGATTTAATGTTCTCCCGAAGGTCAGTGGTTTGAGCATCCTTCTTACTCATCTCAGCCTACAAAGGCAAGATAAATCATCAATGGGATATGTATATTTGAAGTACCAAGCGTATAACAAGTTATGCACTTTATACTTGGGGGCTAATGCCTATTTGCTCTATTATCAGAAATTTTTGCAAGTCCCAAGTACAATGCATGCATTATCCTTGACACTTGGGGGCTAATGTACATCTGTCAAAGTTGAAGCAATGATTAAAGACCCGATTTACCTTGGAAAGATAAACCGGCCCTTGGGAACTACACAGATGAAAACTACAGGAATACAATGATAAAGTACCGGTTTATTTCAAAGGACCACCTGACATATGGAGGATAAGTATGCAAGGGTTGAGATATTACAAAGTCCCGATTTATGATTGCTATCATAAACCGGCCCTTGGGGGCTACTAGAGTTGGTATTTTCAATTGGACTTAAGAAAGGAAAAGTTATGTCATTACCTCATAGCGCTCCTTCATTAGATTCACCAAACCGACTTCATAATCACAGTTTGTGTGCAGACGGTTCAGAAAGCCAGAATGGAGTTCTTCAGCACTGAAGTGGGCATAGCTTGATAGATCGGTGCTCCACTTGCCATTCTCCATGGCAGCACGTTCTTCTTTGGCACTAGGTTTCGCCAATGCAACAGGATGGCCAGGAGAGGTATGACCAACACCAGTGATGACAACTTCATCTTCCTTGTTACCAGTAGTCTGTGTTGGAGTTGTTGGGATATCAGTAGCCTTCACCGGACTGGGCGGTCCATCATCATTATGGATCGGGCTTGTCGGTTTGTCGGCAAGCTCTGCTACTTTAGCTTCTGTTTGCTCATTCAAATCATGATCCGGAGGGTGGTTCATGAACAACAGTGTCTACATGAGGACCTTCCGGTTCAGTGGTTTGCTCTGATTCAACAAGCAATTCTTCAGACGGTTTATTCACCCGAGTTTTCTTGCTGGGTCTTGCCTTGGTTCTGAAAAGGAAAAGATGCAAGGATGAAAACAGCATGCAAATACAAAGCGTCAACAGATTTAGTTAAACTTACCCAGCAACAGTCTCAAGGGCAGGGAGTTGTGTCGCTGTTGACTCACCAGAGGATGAAGGAGGTGTCACCTGATAATTCGAATCGGACGGATTAAGAGGTTGTTGGAAATAGCCGGCCTTGGGATAAGAAGTGTCAGAAGTGGGTGAGACCTTAGATCGGCGTTTCCGGACCAGAGTATTCGGTAAACCGGTCGAAGTGACCATTTGACCACTGTGCAGGGTTGTGCGGCGAGCCTCGTGCTGCTGCTTCTTCAAAATAAATGTTGGATCCAAGTGAGCAAGAGGCTGAGAAAATCTTACTTTCTGGACTGCTTGACGGATTTTTTGTGTTGGCAGAGAGTCTGGACCGGAGGAAAGGATAGTTACCTCTGCATCATCAGCTTGGCTGCCCTCAACGTCATCTTGATAAATATCATTGTCAATGAGATGCATGAAAAGTGAACCAAGTGAATCAAGTTCTACCTCTGCTTCCGGTTCATCCGGGTCGTCATCAAGCTCTAAACCGATGGGTTCAGGTGCCTTCCTCTTTGTGGTCTTCTTAACGGCTTTCGTTTTAGGACGAGAAGGATTCACCGCTTTCTCTTGAGGTTTCTTTTTCCAGAATGGATCATCACCCTGTTTAAAAATGGGCAGAGGGTATTCAAAGATTGCACAGTCCAAAAATATAAGGTGTAAAGAGGAAGCAGAGACAATACTTAGAGCGAGCGGTTTGTTTTGCGTGTAAAAGGGGCTTAACCCGGTCTTGCTGCAGACAGTTTTTGGTTCATTCAACATTTTCTTAACAGACTCTGTGACTTCCTCATCTGTTAGCTGAATATTGATATGACGTTGGGAGTCTTGTACATCACCAGTGTACTCGCACATTAAACCGGCACGGCGACTTAACGGCAGAATACTCCAAGATATCCAGCAATGGACGAAGTCCACGCCTGTTAAACCATTGGCCATAAAGGCTCTAAGGTTGGCGAGTTGAGGTGCATACAAGGTCCGTTCCTGGGCACTTAGTCGTTGCGGAAGCGGATGAGTATTAGCAAGCCGGTGAGCACGATAACCCGGCAGAGGGTTCTCATCTTCAGGAGAGGTGTCTCTGCAGTAGAACCAAGTTTGATTCCACTCTTTTGGGTGACTGTGAAGTTTGGCATGAGGAAACTCAACCTCTTTCCTTTTCTGAATTGAGACGCCGCCAAGTTCATTATTGGGTCCGTCTACAAACTCAGTGCGATGGTTTAAATGGAAGAAATCCCAGAACAGCTCGACAGTTGGTTCTTCTTGGAGGTCCGCTTCACAAAAAACTTGAAAGTTTCTTATATTGGATACCGAGTTGGGTCCAATATCTTGAGGATGGATCTGAAAGCTAGCAAGTACATCTCGAAAAAACTTCGATCCGGGCGGTTTAAAGCCACGGCCTATATGATCAACAAACACCACTACTTCACCCTGCTTGGGGGTAGGAGGATTTTCCGGCCCGGGAACTCGCCACCGGATTTCATTTTTCTTCGGTAAGGTGCCAATTTCGACCATTCCGGTAAGTTGCTCCTCAGTAACCCGGGAAGGGACCCAGTTACATGAATAGAACTGTTTGGCCATTGCAAGCGAAGAGCTGGGGAGAAAATAATTGCCGGTTTATGATTCATTAATAATGATGCATAAGGTACAACAGGTTGAGGGAAAAGTAATCCAAGCATGTGAAATTGGTAAATCAGAAGAAGTTATAAACTACCAATGATAGAGTATTTATGAATGGTAAAGCAATGAACAGAAGCAGAGGTATATGCATACTGCTAAACCGGAGTATAAATGAATCGGTGGTTTAAAAGGGGACTAATGGTACCTGGCGGATTATCATACTTCAAAAAGTTAAACCACCTATATTGGTGTGAAGGGTACAGATCTAAAAATACCTAAGTGAGGGAAACGGGTTTCACAGATTTATATGGTGATTTCAGATCTAAGGGGTGGCAGAAAACTGGAGTATATTCAGACCTAAAAACTTCAGGTGTTTAACCAGTTCGTCAGAATCAGAAAAGGTTGTTGTCTATGCAAAGGAGTGATCTAATAAGGAAGGATGCGATTGTGGCTACGGTCGCGCAAGGGCTAAAACAGATCTAAAACTAACCTACGATGCTACCAAGAAGGACAAAGAAAGAACAACTCTAAGAACTTCGATGAACTCCGATGGATACAAACCCTAATGGCAAAGATCTAGGGCGGAAAGAGAGAGGGCTTACCAGTATTACACGAAAAGAGGAGATGCGCCGTGCTTTTCTGGTCCAGTCAGGTTGATGCAGCGGCCGACGATGAGGCAGGGGCAAAGTTCGACGACGATGTCAGCGTTCGGGTGCAGGGATGTCGTGAGGAGGAAGAAGAGATGAAGAGGTAGCGGAGGAAACAGAAAAAGGGGTCTCAGCCCTATTTATAAGGCGAAGAGATAAGCGACAGACACGAGAATCGAGGAGCTCAAAAATGGATCTTTAATAAAGTTGTCGCCTTGATGGTTGGATGCTCATTAATAAAAGGCATTTTTGGTTTTAATAAATCGATGACATCACAACGGTTTACTACAAATCCGGAGGATGACGTCAGGGCGGTTTACAAGATCTATGCGGAGGTTGAAGGGCAAGAATTTTTCTAAGTGTTGAAGATTGACATGAATAAATTCAAATCAATCTGGGGCCTAATGTTGGGGATATTACTACTGGACATAAACCGGCCAGGAGTAGCTGGGTTAACTCTATGAAGATTAGAAGCCCATGAAGACGTGAGGATGGTGGCGTTTTACGAAGGCCCAAGGCCCAAAGGTGGTCTAAGGCTTGTAGATGTAAACCAACTTTCCCATGTAACTTGCATTGTAAGATAGGAAGGATAGAGACCGGGTTGGACACGTTAACGATCCATCCTTGGGACTCTATAAACCGACGGGCGTCAACCTGTGTATATAAAGGGACGACCCGGCGGCGGTTTAGGGACAACACAACAACAACTCGAGAGCCAGGCAAAGCGGATTCACTCCCTGGTCATCGAAACCCCAGCAATTCCATCACAACTAGATGTAGGCTTTTACCTTCATCATAAGGGGCCGAACTAGTATAAAACTCTCGTGTCCCTTGTCCAGTTTAACCCCTTTAAGCTAACCCGTAGCGATGGCTCCATGACTAAGTCCTTTCATGAGGACATCTGCCGTGACAAAACCACGATAGAGGTAGAAGCGGATTTTTATTTATTCGCGGATGTAGCAGCTGATGGATATTCAACGAGGAGTGAAATGATTGTTGTTTCCTCGGTTAAACATAGAGAAGGTGGGCCTCGTGATTTCATGGCTTATTAGTCATTATTACTCCCTATACTCTTTGCCCATATATAATAACCGTGTGGTAGTACAGTAGTGGGCTATACTTTTAATAACCATGCTCGAAGAGAAGAGGTGCACGCACCCATGCACGTAGTGTACTAGTAGCACTCTTTGTGTCTTCCCCAACCACACACGTGACAGGAAGGACCTCATTTTTGTAAGATGATGCAGCCCATGTGATAATTTGATGTGTCTAGTAGTAGTTACTCACTTATAAATAATGCAGGGTCGGAAACCACACATGAACGGTGCCACGTCATTTATAAATAAAGTTTTTTTCTTTAATGGCACGTACGCAATATAAATAGGTTCATATGGAGAGAAAAGTAAACCGCTCCACTATATACATAGTCAGGACGAGCCTACACGGTTGCTTGTTGGGGTTGCTCTCTTGACACTCTCTCGCACAAAACGACTATGGCCACATCTCTAACATCCGGGCGGATCATGTCTGTCGGGGGAAGGGCTGGATGCTTAGTGTAGATGCGGTCACCGTCGCCGACGGCGAAAACCCATTGTCGGCACGTCCTGATCAGGGGTCCCCACCGTTCTCTCTCACAAAGCCGGTGAGGTTGCCTTCGTCCCTTGCTCACTGCCGTGACGCGGGCAGTTGCTGCCTCCCGCCACCCTCCTCTAGGTTGAGCTACGTCCCGACATCCCTCAGGTACAACTTCCTTTATAGCCGGCTTGCACCACTGCTCCAGCTGCCCACATCACTCCATGTGGATATTTCTCTACTTCTTTGCCCCACAATACCCCTACTCACTTCTACGTATTGTATTTGTGATGAGTTTATGTCTCATCAACTAGTCCCAGTAATCTTATTCTAATCACGCTTCTTCGATTTCTTTGCTACAAGGATGCTCATCTCGATTTTGGTGAAATTGCACAAAATGATCCGATGGTCAAAGGATTGCAAACTTCATTTCTTGGGAAGCTCCAACGTTGCCAGCACATTAAAGCCTGGTTAGGCTTTACGGTTCAAGGGCTAGGGACTGCATGGTCATTTTTTTCTTTAGCTGTCTCTATCCCAAAATAAGTGTCAACTTTAGTAGTAGTACAACTTTGTACTAAAGTTTGAATGAAGTTGAGACACTTATTTTGGAATGGAGGGAGTACATATTGGCTACGATCTGTTAATCATTGAGATGCAATAGCATGCATGTTAGTCTCCTTGTATTTGATGAAATGTTGCAACGGGCAACCTTGGATGCAAGATACGTGAAACAGAAGTTGGAAGCTTCATAGCATTGTACAAATTTATCTCGCTGAGAAATTACAATACGTGCTATACTAGTACTTTGTAAAGAGTTAGGTGTCGCACGGTGTCCAGAAAATATGGTGATAGTGTGAGGTGGGCCATGTAATCACTAAGGCCCCTCCCAATGCTCCACCTTGTACAAGTGCTAAGCCTACCATGTAGTCAAAAAAGATGATGTGGCAAGGTAATTAAGAGGAGAGAGATGGGTGTGGTGACCCCAGGAAGAAACAATGCCAAGCGCGGGAACCTAGGGAAAACACTTAAATAAAAGAATCCTACCAATGCATGGATAACTTTAGTTGCTAAATCATTAAATGAAGGATACTTAGCTAAAACAAGTTAAGCACCTTTTCATGGGGAACTTTAGTTGCTTAGCTCTTTAATGTGCTTAGCACCTCATCTTAGCACTAGTACATTGGAGGAGGTCTGAGCCTGCGTGTTTTCACCACTTTCGCACTCCTCCGCTGTAAGAATGGAGAAAATTGTAATCTAGTAGTACCTCCTTCCGCCGAAAAGCGTGGGACATCCAACAGTCGTACCACCTAATAATGACCAATGAGCCATCAAATCACATAGACCCAGTAGTAAGTTGGACGGACAAAGCAACCATCACTCTTGAATCCACTTCTCCCTTCAACGCAGGCGCTAGTGAGAGGTCGCGTCATCTCTGCCTGGGCATGAATGCGGCACTGATTCTTTGGAGCGACGCTGACCGTTTTGGGTGGGAAGCGCGCGCAAGCGATGGAGGGGCTTTGGGTGGGCCAGGCTAGTCACGAGCGGGCGTGGCAGCTGTCCGCGTGTCTCGACCGGACGCCCGGAAACGAGAGGATGCACCAACTCTCGCGACTAAATCGTACACTACACACCATGTCTCTGTAGGAGTAGGTCGATGTGTCGCTCTCTCTAACACACACATGCTGTTAAACACACACACAAACACACGCACACACAGGTTCATAGAATAGGAATATTGTGCGTGTGTGAAGCCACAGGAAGTGAGATACAAACGGAGTATGTACAAGAAGAGAAGAGGTGACGAATATTCCATCAAACCTGGACGGAGGAGTAGTACTCCCACGTCTAGGTGTGAAGTCATCTTACAAAAATCAGATATTCCCAAAATGTTTAGGCGTCGTCCATTAATTTCGCATCTCAATCCCCTTCTGGCCTCGTTGCTAAGCATTGTTACTTAGGGAGCGTTTGGATCCTTTGCAAGAACAGTTTGTAGCCTAGCCGGGCAAGGTTAGGCATTTGGAACTGTTAAAATATGTAAGCTTTTGTGGGCTAGAAAAACTTGCTAGCTCAGGAGAGTCAGATCGGCTCGCTTCCGATGGCAAACTTCGCGCATGGAAACCCACTCATGACAATGATTTTCATGGGGCAAGGCTGGTAAGAAAAAGAGCTAAACCATTTAACCAGGCAAGTTTGGCAAAGCGAAAGCTGGCTAGCTGGGCTAGCCATAGTGGGAGTTACTTAGGTAGTAGTAACATAGCACATCCCAAGAAAAAATTGCTTATGTGGCATGGAGTTAATGAGGAAAGAGATGCTTGTGGTAACGTAATATGTTACTGTGACATAACACACCCCGAGGTAAAATGAGTCTATATCTCAATTAATGAAGACTTGCATGTTACCATCCATATGTTACTACCCACTATGAAGGTAGTAACATAGACTAGTAACATATGCATGTTACTAGTCCAAGTTACTCACCACTATGACCAACCTAAGCAATGTGACCAAACGCTCCTTACTCTGCCTTGTTATATCCCCCAGAAACCCAATACATGGAGCGCAACTACGCGTTGATCAGTCAAGAAATCAAAGTCGGCTTGCATGCAAGTTAATATGTGGCCCTGCATGGTAGCTAAAACGACATCTCTTAGTTGTTGTGATTAATTGTTGCGTTTAGAGACAAAAGTAGGGCTTTGATTGGAGGAAGGACCGGTCAAGTTTCTCCTCCTCCAATCTGCTTGCACCTTGGTCTCACTGCACCTTCTTACGTGACTTACACCTAGAAGGAGGGAGTAGTACGAGATACAGTGGCACACTGATTTAGGTCGAATACAAGTGCCCAAAATTATTGGAAGAGAGCAAAGTGTACAAACTAAATAATTAAAAGAGTAAAATGCACTGTTGGCCATTGAACTTATCGTGTAAGTTCACTTTGGTGACTGTACTCAAGAATACGGTCGATACAGTCACTATATACGTCATGAGGTGATTATACGGTCACTGCGAGATCGTATAGCTCTGTATTCATCCATTTTGACCACACAAACCTCCAATTGTGATTAACTAGTGGCAAATATAGTTTTCTACCTTTAGTAGCGGCACACGCATGTAGCACGCAGCTTGCAGTGCATGCACACGCACTAGCACGGACTCAAGTCGCACGATGGCCTCTATTGTCGCAAGTTCGTGCAGTACCTTGCCTGTTGTCCACCGCTCCCGTTGTTGACCCTACCACCTGAGGTCGTCGACCCGTTGCTCTACCACTACGCCAAGTCCAAGCTCTCGCTGCTTGTGGCGCAACGCATATGAACTCCATTTGCATGAGATGACATGGCCATCAATGATGATTATGATGATACCCACACTAGGTCGCTCTACTCGCCTTGTGCGCACGATTGTCGTGCGGCTGCCGAAGTACGACCCTGCGGCCTCAACTTCCCCGCCGATTGCCGGTGTGTGCGTGTTGTGTGCTAACTAGTGTGTGTCTACCCGCTGCGTGCTAGTGTGTGAGTGCATGCATGCGTATTGCGTGCATGTTATAATAAGGATTCACTTAAAATAGTACATGAGCGAACATAGGGATCAATTGGACAGTGTTCTTGAGCAGTAGCGAGATGTGTGAGGTAAGATACACCACTGGCGCTTTTATTTTTTTCTTATTATTTTGTTTGTTTCACCCTCTGACCGGTGAGACCCAACATACTACATGGAGAGAGGTAAGGTGACTAAGGCTGCATTATTTCTGTACTACCAACACTGCTGTAAATCCCAAAAGACCTTACCACCAAAGCCACATGGCACGATTATGATTTAAATCCCAATGACTCCCACGCAAAAAAAACATGGCATGCTTGTCACATGAATGCAGAAATGTATAAAAGGTTATTTTCCTCTCGTTAATCATAACGTGAGGGTGGTGTAGCTGGTTAGCCTATTCGCTCATCAAACCTGAGGTCTCGGGTTCGATAACCACACTTGAGCATAATTTTGTTTTTGTTCGACTTCTTTCTTCCACCCAATGACAGGTAGGCCCCGCATGATAGAGACTGAAAGTGATCTGGGGTGGTGTCAGGAGGATTCTTTAACTGGTCAAAATGGATGGATATAGAGCTATACGATCTCGCAGTGACCATATAATCACCTCGTCACATATATAGTGACCGGATTCTTGAGTACACTGACCAAAGTGAACTTAGCAATTACTCTCAATACACCCTAGTATCTTAGCACCTGTTGTAACCCTTAGTACATACGGTGGCACAATGACTTAGGCCGAATACAAGTGCCGAAAATATTTAAAATTGGAGGATGGTGCAACCCACCTTTCCGATGTTTTGACCGCGTGTGGTTCAGTTGTTGTTCACTTCGGAGGGTCATGTACCACACATGAACATCAGTAAGCGCGACCGGGAGGCGTGCACTATTAATTGTGAGTTGACTCATTAAAGCGTTAAATTTCCTTCACGTATTAGCGATGCCCCTAGTATTTTTCTTCACTACGTTAAATAAAGAGTTCCGTTTCATGCACAATTTAAAATGATTTTGATGGAGAGAAAAAGAAAACCACTCCATTTATATATGTTGCAGCCTCGGTGCTTGTTTTCTAGGGTTTGCACTCTTCACACTCTCTCTACTATATATATACATGCTGGAGCCTCAGCTCTTGTAGTTGCTCTCTTCACACTCTGTCACCCTCTCCAGATCTAAACAAGACTTCGTTGGCCTCTCTCTCTCTCTCACACACACACTCTCTCCCCTCACTGCTGGTCAAAGAGCCGCCAGGATCCGTCCGCCGGGAAGGGAAGGAGGCTTAACGCTATCACTGTCGACGAGGGAAAGAATCCACTACCTGTGCAACTATTCTCTTTCACCCAACGGCGGCGCGGGAGGGCCTTCGACCCCTTCGTCCTCGCCGCCGTACATAGTGTGGGCAGAACGGCCTCTTGTCGCCCACCAAACCACACCCCAAGAACCTTAAGGTATAATTTACTTATTCCACATGTATTGGTCTAGCTGCATGTGGGCTTTTTCCACTTCTGCCCTCGAATCTAGGTGTTGGATCAAAGAGGAAAGTAGTGGGTAAATTTGTATAGCATGAATCTAGGACGTGGTTCAAAAAGGAAAGGAGGGAGGGAAAGTAGTTGGGAAAGTTGTATCGCATAAATCTAGGACGTGGTTCAAAGAGGAAAGGAAGGGGGAAATTACTAGTAAAGATTGGCTATCCAGCACCTATGTTGGTCGAAAAGGGAAAACAATGACAAACACAGTACGCAGATTTGTAACAAACTAATCTTTTTGTTTTGGGGGACAAGGCTATAGAGTTTGAGCAGGACTAGATTTGCTGCGCTCACATAGGTAAAGGTGTCTAAAGATAACAAAACTGGGACCAACACAAATATGCTCCTTGCTTGTTTGTTCTTTGTTGCAACAGACTGTGCATCACCTCTTCATACATCGGTAGATGCACATGGTACTGGAGCGTCCACTCTCCTGTGCAAGTCTTTAGCTATTGTTAATCTAAGGCCCTGTTTGGCTAAAAAGTCCTAGGACTTTTTTTAGTCCCAACTAAAAAGTCCCTAGTCCCTACCTGCTTGGTTCCAGGGACTAAACATGGACTAGAGGTTATTAAATGACATGCTAAAAGACCATGTTACCCCTAGTAATGAACAAATAGAGATAAGGTGCGATGCGGGGCAGGGGCAACTATTGGAAAAAAGTCCCAAAAAGATTCTCCCTTTGGGTCTTCTTTCTTTAGTCCAAAATGCCCACTTTTAGTCCCTAAAAGTCCCTCCTATTTGGTTTAGATGGGATTGAAAGGGACTTTTTTAGTCCTACACCAGAAAGTCCCTGTAAATAATCACCCTCTAATAATGCCATTGGAAAATTGATGCAATGCCACAGTTAAAAGCAAATTACATGTTTAACAAATTTTATTGTTAATATAATCTCTCTGTTAATATGAATCAATGCCACCGTTTGTGAAATGCTACTTGAGGGAGTCCTGGATTAGGGGGTCTCCGGACAGCCGGACTATATCCTTTGGCCGGACTGTTGGACTATTAAGAAACAAGATTGAAGACTTCATCATGTGTCCGGATGGGACTCTACTTGGCGTGGAAGGCAAGCTAGGCAATACAGATATGTATATCTCCTCCTTTGTAACCGACCTTATGTAACCCTAGCCCCCTCTGGTGTCTATATAAACCGGAGGGTTTTAGTCCGTAGAACAACATACAATCATACCATAGGCTAGCTTCTAGGGTTTAGCCTCTCTGATCTCGTGGTAGATCAACTCTTGTAGTACTCATATCATCAAGAACAATCAAGAAGGACATAGGGTTTTACCTCCATCAAGAGGGCCCAAACCTGGGTAAACATCGTGTCCCCTGCCTCCTGTTACCATCCGCCTTAGACGCACAGTTCGGGACCCCCTACCCGAGATCCGCCGGTTTTGACACCGACATTGGTGCTTTCATTGAGAGTTCCACTGTGTCGTCACCATAAGGATTGATGGCTCCTTCGATCATCGCTAGCGATGTGGTCCTGCGTGAGGCTTTCCTCCCCGGACAGATCTTCATATTCGGCGGCTTTGCACTGCGGGCCAATTCGCTTGGCCACGTGGAGCAGATTGAGAGCTACGCCCCTGGCCATCAGGTCAGATTTGGAAACTTGAACTACACGCCCGACATCCGCGGAGACTTGATCTTTGACGGATTCAGGCCCATGTCGGACGCGCCGTACAGTCTTGACGAGCATGACGTAACTCTGTCATTGGACAGTGTTCGGGAGATCGCATCCGCAGCTACTCCATCCATCAATCCGGAGCAAGTCGCGCCATTCGAGAGCGGAGGGATGGACCTCGCCATGGAGGCCGCACTCTCAGTGGTGATAGAGCCGGATACTGACTTCACCCCTTACGAGAGCCGTGTCGCCAAACCACTGGATTCATCTCCGGCCACGGACTCCGAGCCGCTCATATCCGTGCCCGTCGAGTCCGACTGGGCGCCGATCATGGAGTTCACCTCCGTAGACATCTTTCAGCACTCACCCTTCGGGGATGTGCTAAATTCATTAAGGCCTCCCTCCCTGTCAGGAGAACCTTGGCCGAACTATGTTCGGCTAGAATGGGATGCGGACGACGAAGAAATTCGCTGCCCACCCACCACCCACTTAGTAGCCACTATCGACGACTTAACCGACATGCTCGACTTCGGCTCCAAAGATTTCGACGGTATGGACGATGAGGCCGGAGACGAACAGGATCCACCGCCCTCGGGGCACTGGACCGCCACCTCATCATATGATATATACATGGTGGACACCCCCAAAGAAGCCAATGGCGACGAGAAAGCGGAGGATGGCCCCTCCAAGAAGCAACCCAAGCGCCAACGTCAGCGGTGCCGCTCTAATTCCCACCATAGCAAGAGCAGTGATACCGACACAGGAGATAATAACACTCCGGATAGCACCGAAGACAACAACAATCCCCTCCAGCACGGTGCAGAGCTAGAGGACGAACAAGCTAGCCCACCAGAGCAGGCAGCAGATGGAGAACCGGAGGAGGACAATTACATGCCTCTCTCCGAAGACGAGGCGAGCCTCAGCGACGACGAGTTTATCGTGCCTGAGGACCCCGTCGAGCAAGAGCGCTTCAAGCGCCGGCTTATGGCCACGGCAAGTAGCCTAAAGAAGAAATAGCAACAACTTCAAGTTGATCAAGACTTGCTAGCAGACAGATGGACCGAAGTCCTTGCGGCCAAGGAGCATGAACTCGAGCGCCCGTCCAAGAGTTACCCAAAACGCAGGTTGCTACCTCACCTCGAGGAGGAAGCATTGAAACCTCATTCACCAGTGTACGATGCGGCTGACCGTCCACTACGCTGCCGAGCCAGAGAGGTGTTTCAGCCTAAAGTTCAGACCGCACCCCGTCGCCACTCAGCCAAAAATACTAAGGCCTAGGGCAACACAGAGGACCTGCGAGACATCTTGGACAGTAAGGCAAAAATTGCAAGGTCAATATATGGGACACGAGCACGTGCGCCCACACGGGACGATGATCGTCGCGTCGGATACACCAAGAGTAAATCCGGCCGGGCCGAATACAGCAGACAAGACTCATACGAACTACGTCGGGATATAGCCCGGCACAAAGGTGCCGCACAGCCCCTATGCTTCACTCATGAAGTTATGAATCATGAATTCCCGGAGGGTTTCAAACCCGTAAATATCGAATCATACGACGACACCACAGATCCCGCTGTATGGATTGAGGATTTTCTCCTTCACATCCACATGGCTCGCGGTGACTATCTACATGCCATCAAGTACCTCCCACTAAAACTCAAAGGACCAGCTCGGCATTGGTTGAATAGCTTGCCAGCAGATTCCGTTGGCAGTTGGGTGGATTTGGAAGATTCATTTCTTGACAACTTCCAGGGCACTTATGTGCGGCCACCGGATGCTGATGACTTGAACCACATAACCCAGCAGCCAGGGGAATCGGCCAGACAATTCTGGACACGATTCCTGACTAGAAAAATTAAATTGTAGACTGTCCGGATGCAGAAGCCCTAGCAGAATTCAAGCATAACATCCGCGACGAGTGGCTCGCCCGCCACCTCAGCCAGGAGAAGCCGAAATCTATGGCAGCCCTCACAACACTCATGACCCGCTTTTGCGCGGGTGAGGACAGCTGGCTGGCTCGCAGCAACAACACATCAAGGAATCCGGATACCTCGGATACCAAAGACGTTAACGGTAGGCAGCGTCGTAATAGACCAAAGTGCCGCAATAACGGCGATAACACCGAAGATACGACAGTCAATGCCGGATTTAGAGGCTCTAAATCCGGTCAGCGGAAAAAGGCATTTAAAAGCAATACTCCGGCTCCGTCCAGTCTGGGTCGCATACTGGACCGCTCGTGTCAAATCCATGGCACCCCTGAAAAGCCAGCCAATCACACCAACAGAGAATGCTGGGTGTTCAAGCAGGCCGGCAAGATAAATGCCAAAAGCAAGGACAAGGGGTGTAGCGACCCAACCTCAGACGGTCAAGTCTCTGTGCTTAAGTGTCATCCCTGGATCGGTATGCTGACACACACAGTACTCGAGGATTTATAACAGAGGTAAATCACATGTATAAAATAACGTAAATACTATTACCTCAATCCAAATAGCGGAAGTAACAAAGGTTGTGGATTCCCATCAACACCAACGGCAAAGTTGAGTGTAGAAATCGTAACCCTAAAGTATCACTTACTCGTCATAAGATAATCCTGCAACATGAGACGTTGCAGCCACAAAGGGTCAGTACATTGAATGTACTGGAAAATTCACACCAGTGGATAATGATGAATAATAGCTATCACTACATGCATATATGGCTGGTGGAAAAGCTCTATGGTTATAATGTTTTTGCGAAAAGCCAATTTTTCCCTACTGCGAAGGAATATATTTTATTTAACTACAAAGTTGGTTGTAAATATTGAGAAGGTTCCTCCAACTCAATCCCAAAATAATAATCACTAACCCAATCAAGTTGATTAAATAGAGTGTTGAGATCAACATGAATATCCAAAGACCAGAGACTCAAAATTGTCCATAACCGGGGACACGGCTAACCATGATTAGTTTATAAACTCTGCAGAGGTTTACGCACTTTTCCCCACAAGACTCGATCACCTCCATTGGATTTCTCGCACTACATGGTGTTTGAGAAACGGATGACCGAGACACAGTCTTTCAGAAACATTAACTCTCTACTCCAGGCAGACCATACCAAACCTACAACCCACTACCTGCTGATCCACCTCTTCAAGAGCTTCACATAACTTACTCAACTATGCTAGAGCCCATAATAGCTTGTGGCTGCACACGGAAGTTTCTAGCATGAATAGTCTTATGATCCCTTTGAGCCTGGGTGGCGAACCATAGGATGATCACACGGTAACCCTGGGATCTCCTAGGACAACACTGGTATATCCCCAGGTGTCCGGGCAAGTCCACTGGTATATCCCCAGGGTGCCCCAATCAATCCACCCAGATGTGTATTAAAGTAGCCACCTTAAGTTAAACCTTAGTTAACAATAATCTCTCACATCTTTCATGAATTCTCTCAAACCAATCCACGTCTACGTGCATAGCATAGCGATATAAGCATAACGTAGAAGTAACTCCCAGGGGTTTGATAATAAAATGGCAATAGGTTCTACCTCATCATCTACTTCCCAACCCACATGTTAATGACATCCTAACCATGCAATGTTTGAGGATTGGAACTAATGCATAAAAACTTGGTGATAAAGGGTATGATCAAAGTGTGAACTTGCCTGCAATGTTGATGAAGATGATTCGCAGTCAAAACTCTTGATAGTTCTACTCGTCATACTCCGTTCAATCTATCGTGAGCAAGCAGTAGTAACCACACATAAGAAATCACTCAAAAGATCGGGAAGAACGAAGAAGACAGTTCAGAAAACATCAAAACCAAGCAAATAACTCTTGCAACATAAAACAATTTCTAACACTACCAAAATTATGTGAATTTGGCCTTATCAGAAAGTTTAGGTCAAGAGCTTCGATTTGCAAAAAAGAATCAACTAAATCAGAGTTACGAAACTCAAGTTATGTTGAAAACAAGTTTGAATATGAATCTGAACAAAATTCGAAATTTGAAAATTTCAAACAGTTGATGTGACAGGTTCACTGGATAGGTGAAAACAAGACGAAGCTATAGGCGCTAGTTTCATCTAATTTGGATAAATGAGTGAAAAGTTATGGCTATTTGAAAAATCAGGGCCAAGTTGTCTTACAAAAGAAAAATAACTACGGTTAAGGTCTAACGTATAAATACGTAGATTAATTGATAATCTAATTATTTTATCGTATTAGTCTAAAAATAATAAACTACAGAAGTATAAGAAGAGAAAAAATTAAAGAAATATACCTTTATAAGGCAGAGAAAAGACGACTTTGGAGAGAAGTGACAATTTCCAGAAGTCGTGCCGGAGAGGAGAAATATATTTTTCTTAAATGAATCTAGTCAAACCAAAATATTGATTTAACCCGAATCGGATGATTTTTGGATGCTCTAAGGATCTATATTTATTGATGAAAAAGAGGCTTAGAGGTCAGAGGCTAGGCAATGTGGGACTAAACGTAGACGAAAATATACGAAACAGAGAAGAAAAAAGGCGGATGGGCCTAAAGGCCTTAGGCCGGCCGCGCGCGACGCTGCGTCTGCAATTTTTTTTCTTACAAAATTTGGCCTAAAAATGAAAAGGCTGGCTGGGTCTGGCCCATTAAGAGGAAAAAAAACAATGGGGTGCCAGAAGTTACTATATTGCGCATGTAGGCGATAAATAAAAATGGGCCGTACGTAAAGTTTTTTTAAATGGAAACAAAAGGAAAACCGAATAGCAAAGATAAAATAAAATTTTATATAGGCATATAATATACCAAAATTAGTAGAAAAATATTTTCTACAACATGGACATTTTTATAATGCCGCATAAAATCCACACAAATTTAGATAATTCAAAGAGTGCTACTGGTCTAATAAAATCCAATAAAAATAATTTTAAAAATATCAAAATGAAATCAAATTTATTTCTCTCCAATTTTCTATTGTAGGGAATCATGTTACCCTATTTTTCATGTATTTTATTCTTGGAGAAAAATGATTTGAATAAAATCCAAATAACTCCAAATTGAAAAATAATTCCAAAAAGACTTTGAGTTTGATCCTTTGAAACTCCCAACTCATATTTCATATAATTTGAAGAAGTAAATTTATCTTCTCTCATGAAAATCATTGAGCTGCATGAAGTTTATGAATTGAAATATTTCCAAATGAAATTCAATTATTTTCAAATACCCTTTCATTTAATTTAAATGGAAGAAGTCATATCATCTTCGCTCAAGGGTTTTGTATTTGAAAAGAATTTGAATTCATGGAGATCAGAAAGCAAATATGAAAGTTTGGGAAAGTCCTTTTATTCCCTCTCATTTAACTTTCAAAAAGTTTTGAATTCACTTACTTTCAGACAATCTATCAAACAATCAATCAAATCTATCTATTTATTATAACATTCCAAAATTTAGAATTTTGGGATGTTACAAACCTACCACCCTTAAAATGAATCTCGTCCTCGAGATTCGGAGAGGCTAGAAAGAATTAGGTTAGGGTCGGGGTCTTCTCAAAATCCATCAATTGTTGCAGGAGGGGGTTTGGGGTGCTACCACCCTTAGAAGCATGGTTACGGTTCCATCAAAACTCATATACTTCATCCATATTGTTAACAGTGTCGGTCTTTTCAGATCTTCAGGATAATTCCTTATCCGGGCTCTTCCGGTAGTGGCATAACCTTTACCACAATTCTTCTGTCCTTTCATCTTGGTAAGGTTATTCTGAGACTTGGTCTTCTTACCTGACGGGTCTGGCACCAGTACTAAACAACTAATCGATATCTCATGGTGGTCAACAATTTATGGTTTCTCCTGCAGGAAATGGGTTTGGGTTGATCCTTACCGTATAACCTACGGTTGGCAAAAGCTGCCGTGTACAAGGGAAAAATTCTTATACCATTCTAGGGTTTAAACAAGGTTGGATCATCGTCTCTCTACTATAGGTAAGTCTCTCAGATTTACCATCCCATATAGCAAGGCGAATAATAAGAGTAAGTCGATATGGTGATCAATCCACCCCGCACCCAAATCATTACCCTGTATAAGGTTTAGTGAATCTCGCATTCTAACACTCGGTCATCCTCACAAGCATTGCAGAATTTCTCTTGTCGACGAACCAAGTTCGGTTAAATCCATTAATCCTGCAAGCCAAACAAACATCTATCGTTCCTTCACAAATCTCAGGTTTTGCATTACTCCTATAAAATCATCTGTCGATAAAATCGTAACTTCTTTTAGGGTTTTTCGTTCAGCAAGAGTGTGCTTGCTTCTTGGCAGGTCCTGGGGCCTGTGGGTTATGGCCCATCTCATCACTTGTAAACCTTGAACTTATCCTCTGGGCAACTTATCGTTATTCCAACATCCAACTTCCAGCTTCCTAGCATAATTAAAATCCATCCAATTGTATTGTCTCCCTTCCTTCTATTTGTACAAGACTAAGACGTGATTACTCAAACTCATCATGGAGTTATAATCATTCCATAATACCAACATCATACCTCCTTTATATCCAATAGTAATTCATCTCTTCATCGTCGTGGGTTATCCCACATACCGAGATATAAACTTATACTTATGGAGTCCATATTCCACTTCGTGGAATATCACTATCCTTTCCAGGGTCAAGCGTCCTTGCAGGGGAATACTGGCCATCTCTGCATGGCACTTCTTCAACTGGGAAATGTGAAACACATCATGAACTCCTGACAGTCCTTCGGGTGACTCCAACTTGTTAGCCACTTCTCCCATACGCTCCAAAACTCGGTATGGTCCTACAAATCTCGGGGCTAACTTTCCCTTAACTCCAATTCGTTTAACTCCTCGTAGAGGGGACACACGAAGACATGCTCTATCTCCAATTTCATATACTACCTCCTTGCGTTTTTTAGTCTGCATAACTCTTCTGCCTGGACTGAGATACCTTTAGTCTATCTCGAATCAACTTAGCATTCTCTTCTGACTCCTTGATCACATTTGGTCCAAATAACTGAAGGTCTCCAACTTAATCCCACATAGTCTTGGGGTATCACACATATCGAGACAAAACTCGTATTCATTTTGTCCGAAATCCACTCAGTGGAGTATCCTTATCTTTTCCAGGGGTCAAGGGTTCTTACAGGGTACTACCACCCTTAAAATGCACAAATCTTCCATACACCATATTTCTCATATCCTCAGAAATGATCAAAATCTTTCTTCATAGAGTAACAACTCATAAAATCCATATCAGTACCAACGATGCTAACTTTATTCACTCTCAACTGATTACAATCTCTCGCTTTTCCATTACATGTCTCAACTCAACACCTCGATATAAAAGAAAATGTTCTCACTTCTACTATTCCATTTCTTTTGTTGCAAACTCACTATCTAGCACAAGTCTCCTTCTCCTTGGGGCATCCTGTGGCAAAGTGCCCTGCTCTATTACAACAAAAACATATTACTTCTGACAAGTCTCGAGGTTTCCTTTTTGGGCAACTGCTGAGGTAGTGCCCTGACTCCTTGCACCTGTAATAGGTGATATGACTCAGGTCCTTCCTGGTATCCAATCTACTTCTCTTCCTGGACTTTTCCATTCCAATCATGGATTCTATTTCTTGTGGGTCACACTCTACTTCCTCCGTCGGGAATTCTACTAGATCCCCATTCATACAATTCTGGGAGATGTGTCCTTCTTCTCCACATGAATAGCAAGACTTAGTGCAGCGTTTACTCGGGTCCTCTTTAGGTGTGTCCTCCACATCTTCCTTCATCACGGGTTCTTCTAAAATTTCCATAAGGGCTCCTTTCTTTACTTCTTTCTTCTGCTGGATAGTTCTTTGTACCATAGGGTAAATGTGATACTGAGCAGGGTAGTGGGTAGTCCCTTCACACAAGAAAGAAGTAATCTTCCTAGTTGGGCATTATTCAGCTGGGTGACTTTCTTCACAATTAGGGCATTCATCCTTGTGTTCTTTATGGGTGTGTCCTATTTCTCCACAAATCATGCATGCACAAGGTTTCTTCATATCCTTTCCATAAGGCTTCAACTTCTGGGACACAAGGTGAGATCTTTGCAGAGTCAACTTTAATTCACTCCAAGTGGTTACTCCTTGCCATCCATTCATGGTTTGGTACATCCTCCACCAAGTAGCAGCACCTCTTTCAAAGCACTGAAAAGCATGCTGGGTCATATCCTTTTCGACTACAAGGTTATTCTTCATGTGATCCTCCATGTTCTGAATCCATCGGTCCAGAAAATACAAGCTCATCTCCATTCATCCTCTGTTGGGTCCAAGGGTTTTGGGGTGGGATAAGAGAGATAGAGAGGGATACACACAATACAAACAATGGTTTTGAAAAGACAGATTTTATCTGTGGCTATCGGAAAAACATCAAACAAATGACAGCTCACAAACGTCGCATCTAGCGTAGGCATATAACATGGGTTTGGTCTTCTAAAGGTCAATAAATCTTCAACGTCGCCAAACTCTTCCAGTTTTGTTCATATCTCTGATGGGCTTCTTCCAATCATGCTTGTCCTTCTCAAGTTCTTTTGCCAGATCATCTCTGTTGACGCGAAGTCTCTCGTGACATCCTTTAATATTCTGGAGTTGCGTCCCAAACTTTTAGGTTTCATCATCCTTGGCATGAACCATGTCCTACTGTCCTTCAGTTCCCGACGAATCTCCGGTATCTCGAGGTTTTGCTCCTCCAGCTTGGCTACTTTCAGCTTCTGGGTCCCGTGTTCTTCACGAACTGCTTTCTTGTCAAATACGGCTTCCTGCAGATCAACCCTAAACTTCTTGATGTATTACTCCAAATCTTGGTGATACACCAGCTAAGTTTAAAACTTCATCTTTTGCTGATTAGGTGTTCCATCAGCCTTCTACCATCCAATCCTTCCAAAGAAATGCATGCTTAACTCAGCCCGGTGACAAATAGCATAAGCGGGCGATGACATCACGGATAACCGTGTTTCTGCTCTTGTCATTTCCATGAGCTATCATTCCATAGTTGATATCTCCTGCCTTAGGGTTTTCTTGACAAAACTTTGAGTTCTCATGCTCCATGTTCCGGTCTTTCTCCGATACACCTTGATCTTGGGTATTGACAGCTTCCTTAGTCTGCCAAGTTCCATAAGGGGTGCCTTCCTAGGTCATACAAATCTGGAAAATTCTACAGGGCCTTCAAATTCTCCTAGTCTTCGGAGTCTTCAACCGTTACAGTTTCCATTATTATAATGTATGGTAAAATCCTCTTCATTCCGAATGGTCTCAGTTGTCCGAAATCTTGTACTTCTTGGAGTGGTCTCATCAGTCGAATCTTTGTGTGGTCAAAAGGGGGAAAGGGGTATGGTCTCACTAAAGGGAATATTTGAATAAGCTCAGAAGAGAGGAGAGGTAAAAGATCTTTTTTGAAAAGAAAGTTATAGAGAAAATCTTTCCTATGGGCTTGCTAGTTTCTAGGGGTCACGTCCTACAGTCAACATGTGCTCTGATACCATCTTGTAGCGACCCGACCTCAGACGGTCAAGACTCTGTGCTTAAGTGTCATCCCTGGATCGGTATGCTGACACACACAGTACTCGAGGATTTATAACAGAGGTAAATCACATGTATAAAATAACATAAATACTATTACCTCAATCCAAATAGCGGAAGTAACAAAGGTTGTGGATTCCCATCAACACCAACAGCAAAGTTGAGTGTAGAAATCGTAACCCTAAAGTATCACTTACTCGTCGTAAGATAATCCTACAACATGAGACGTTGCAGCCACAAAGGGTCAGTACATTGAATGTACTGGCAAATTCACACCAGACGATAATGATGAATAATAGCTATCACTACATGCATATATGGCTGGTAGAAAAGCTCTATGGTTATAATGTTTTTGCGAAAAGCCAATTTTTCCCTACTGCAAAGGAATATATTTTATTTAACTACAAAGTTAGTTGTAAATATTGAGAAGGTTCCTCCAACTCAATCCCAAAATAATAATCATTAACCCAATCAAGTTGATTAAATAGAGTGTTGAGATCAACATGAATATCCAAAGACCAGAGACTCAAAATTGTCCATAACCGGGGACACGGCTAACCATGATTAGTTTATACACTCTGCAGAGGTTTGCGCACTTTTCCCCACAAGACTCGATCACCTCCGTTGGATTTCTCGCACTATATGGTGTTTGAGAAACGGATGACCAAGACACAGTCTTTCAGAAACATTAACTCTCTACTCCGGGCAGACCATACCAAACCTACAACCCACTACCTACTGATCCACCTCTTCAAGAGCTTCACGTAACTTACTCAACTATGCTAGAGCCCATAATAGTTTGTGGCTGCACACGAAAGTTTCTAGCATGAATAGTCTTATGATCCCTTTGAGCCTGGGTGGCGAACCATAGGATGATCACACGGTAACCCTGGGATCTCCTAGGACAACACTGGTATATCCCCAGGTGTCCGGGCAAGTCCACTGGTATATCCCCAGGGTGCCCCAACCAATCCACCCAGATGTGTATTAAAGTAGCCACCTTAAGTTAAACCTTAGTTAACAATAATCTCTCACATCTTTCATGAATTCTCTTAAACCAATCCACGTCTACGTGCATAGCATAGCGATATAAGCATAACGTAGAAGTAACTCCCAGGGGTTTGATAATAAAATGGCAATAGGTTCTACCTCATCATCTACTTCCCAACCCACATGTTAATGACATCCTAACCATGCAATGTTTGAGGATTGGAACTAATGCATAAAAACTTGGTGATAAAGGGTATGATCAAAGTGTGAACTTGCCTGCAATGTTGATGAAGATGATTCGTACTCAAAACTCTTGATAGGTCTACTCGTCATACTCCGTTCAATCTATCGTGAGCAAGCAGTAGTAACCACACATAAGAAATCACTCAAAAGATCGGGAAGAACAAAGAAGACAGTTCGGAAAACATCAAAACCAAGCAAATAACTCTTGCAACATAAAACAATTTCTAACAGTACCAAAATTATGTGAATTTGGCCTTATCAGAAAGTTTAGGTCAAGAGCTTCGATTTGCAAAAAAGAATCAACTAAATCGGAGTTACGAAACTCAAGTTATGTTCAAAAGAAGTTTGAATATGAATCTGAACAAAATTCGAAATTTGAAAATTTCAAACAGTTGATGTGACAGGTTCACTGGATAGGTGAAAACAAGACGAAGCTATAGGCGATGGTTTCATCTAATTTGGATAAACGAGTGAAAAGTTATGGCTATTTAAAAAATCAGGGCCAAGCTGTTGTACGAAAGAAAAATAACTACAGTTAAGGTCTAACGTATAAATACGTAGACTAATTGATAATCTAATTATTCTACTGTATTAGTCTAAAAATAATAAACTACAGAAGTATAAGAAGAAGAAAAATAAAGAAATATACCTTTATAAGGCAAAGAAAAGACGACTTTGGAGAGAAGAGACAATTTCCAGAAGTCGCGCCGGAGAGGAGAAATATATTTTTCTTAAATGAATCTAGTCAAACCAAAAAATTGATTTAACCCAAATCGGATGATTTTTGAGGCTCTATGGGTCTATATTTATTGGTGGTAAAGAGGCTTAGAGGTGAGAGGCTAGGCAATGTGGGACTAAACATAGACGAAAATATATGAAACAGAGAAGAAAAGAGGCGGATGGGCCTAAAGGCCTTCGGCCGGCCGCGCGCGACGCTGCTGCTGCAGTTTTTTTTACAAAATTCGGCCTAAAAATGAAAAGGCTGGCTGGGCCTGGCCCACTAAGAGGAAAAAAAGCAATGGGGCGCCAAAAGTTACTATATTGCGCATGTAGGCGATAAATAAATATGGGCCGTACGTACAGTTTTTTTAAATGGAAACAAAAGGAAAACCGAATAGCAAAGATAAAATAAAAAATTTATATAGGCATATAATATACCAAAATTTGCAGAAAAAGATTTTCTACAACATGGACATTTTTATAATGCCGCATAAAATCCACACAAATTTAGATAATTCAAAGAGTGCTACTGGTCTAATAAAATCCAATAAAAATCATTTTAAAAATATCAAAATGAAATCAAATTTATTTCTCTCCAATTTTCTGTTGTAGGGAATCATGTTACCCTATTTTTCATGTATTTTATTTTTGGAGAAAAATGATTTGAATACAATCCAAATAACTCCAAATTAAAAAATAATTCCAAAAAGACTTTGAATTTGATCCTTTGAAACTCCCAACTCATATTTCATATAATTTGAAGAAGTCGTTTTATCTTCTCTCATGAAAATCATTGAGCTGCATGAAGTTTATGAATTGAAATATTTCCAAATGAAATTCAATTATTTTCAAATACCTTTTCATTTAATTTAAATGGAAGAAGTCATATGATCTTCGCTCAAGGGTTTTGTATTTGAAAAGAATTTGAATTCATGGAGATCAGAAAGCAAATATGAAAGTTTGGGAAAGTCCTTTTATTCCCTCTCATTTAACTTTTGAAAAGTTTCGAATTCACTCACTTTCAAACAATCAATCAAATATATCTGTTTATTATAACATTCCAAAATTTAGAATTTTGGGATGTTACAAGGGGCTGCATAGCGATGATGATGGGGAGCCCCGGCCGCCGAACCCAGGAGGACAGAAGGGGTATCCCCCACAAGTGAAAACAGTGAACAGGATATACGCAACCCACATTCCCAAGAAGGAGCGGAAGCGTGCACTAAGGGACATCTACGCGATGGAGCCCTGCTACGTCTTGAGCTTGCGTTGGTTTTCCCCGAAGAGGAAGGGATGATGCAGCAGAGTAGCATAAGTATTTCCCTCAGTTTTTGAGAACCAAGGTATCAATCCAGTAGGAGGCCATGCTCAAGTCCCTCGTACCTGCACAAAGCGATAGCTACTCGCAACCAACGCGATTAGGGGTTGTCAATCCCTTCACGGTCACTTACGAGAGTGAGATCTGATAGATATAATATTTTTGGTATTTTGGTATAAAGATGAAAAGTAAAAAGTAAAGGCAAAGTAAAAAAGCAAAGAAAGATTAAAGTGATGGAGATTGATATGATGAGAATAGACCCGGGGGCCATAGGTTTCACTAGTGGCTTCTCTCAAGAGCATAAGTATTCTACGATGGGTGAACAAATTACTGTTGAGCAATTGACAGAATTGAGCATAGTTATGAGAATATCTAGGCATGATCATGTATATAGGCATCACGTCCGTGACAAGTAGACCGAAACGATTCTGCATCTACTACTATTACTCCACTCATCGACCGCTATCCAGCATACATATAGAGTATTAAGTTAAAAATAGAGTAACGCCTTAAGCAAGATGACATGATGTAGAGAGATAAATTCATGCAATATGAAATAAACCCCATCTTGTTATCCTCGATGGCAACGATACAATATGTGCCTTGCTGCCCCTTCTGTCACTGGGTAAGGACGCTGCAAGATCGAACCCGAAGCTAAGCACTTCTCCCATGGCAAGAACTACCAATCTAGTTGGCCAAACCAAACGGATAATTCGAAGAGACTTGCAAAGATAACCAATCATACATAAAAGAATTCAGAGAAGATTCAAATATTATTCATAGATAGACTTAATCATAAACCCACAATTCATCAACAAACACACTGCAAAAAGAAGATTACATCGAATAGATCTCCACAAGAGAGGGGGAGAACTTTGTATTGAGATTCAAAGAGAGAGAAGAAGCGATCTAGCTACTAACTATGGACCCGAAGGTCTGAGGTAAACTACTCACACTTCATCGGAGGGGCTAGGATGATGTAGAGGCCCTCCGTGATGACGGCCCTCTTCCGGCGGAGCTCCGAAACAGGCCCCAAGATGGGATCTCATGGATACAGAAAGTTGCGGTGGTGGAATTAGGTTTTTGGCTCTTGTTCTGATCGTTTGGGGGTACATGTGTATATATAGGAGGAAGGAGTACGTCGGTGGAGCACCGAGGGGTCCATGATGCAGGGGGGGCGCGCCCTAGGGGGGCGCCCCCCACCCTCGTGACCTCCTCTTTGACCCCCTGGAGTAGGGTCCAAGTCTCTTGGATCACGTTCGGTGAGAAAATCACGTTCCTGAAGAATTTATTCCGTTTGGACTCCGTATGATATTCTGTTTCTCCGAAACACTGAAATAGGCAAAAAAAAAACAGCAATTCTGGGCTGGGCCTCTGGTTAATAGGTTAGTCCCAAAAATAATATAAAAGTGGAAAATAAAGCCCAATATAGTCCAAAACAGTAGATAATATAGCATGGAGCAATCAAAAATTATAGATACGTTGGAGACGTATCAGGCATCCCCAAGCTTAATTCATGCTCGTCCTCGAGTAGGTAAATGATAAAAAGAGAATTTTTGATGCGGAGTACTACTTGGCATAATTTCAATGCAAATCTTCTTAATTGTGGTATGAATATTCAGATTAGAAAGATTCAAGACAAAAGTTTATATTGATATAAAAATAATAATACTTCAAGCATACTAATAAAGAATTATGTCTTCTCAAAATAACATGGCCAAAGAAAGTTATCCCTACAAAATCATATAGTCTGGCTATACTCCATCTTCACCACACAAAGTATTTAAATCATGCACAACCCCAATGACAAGCCAAGCAATTGTTTCATACTCTAACTTTTTCAAAACTTTTTCAATCTTCACGCAATACATGAGTGTGAGCCATGGATATAGCACTATAGGTGGAATAGAATGGTGTTTGTGGAGAAGACAAAAAGGAGGGGAAGATAGTCTCACATCAACTAGGCGTATCAACGGGCTATGGAGATGCCCATCAATAGATATCAATGTGAGTGAGTAGGGATTGTCATGCAACGGATGCACTAGAGCTATAAATGTATGAAAGCTCAACAAAAGAAACTAGTGGGTGTGCATCCAACTTGCTTGCTCACGAAGACCTAGGGCAATTTGAGGAAGCCCGTCATTGGAATATACAACCCAAGTTCTATAATGTAAAATTCCCACTAGTATATGAAAGTGACAACATATGAGACTCTCTATATGAAAAACATGGTGCTACTTTGAAGCACAATATATGAGACTCGCTATATCATGGTGCTACTTTGAAGCACAAGTGTGGAAAAAAGGATAGTAGCATTGCCCCCTTTTTATTTTATTTTTTTGGGCCTCCTTTTTTTCTTTGGCCTTTCTTCTTTTTTTGGGACAATGCTCTATTGAATGATGATCATCACACTTCTATTTATTTACAACTCAATGATTACAACTCGATTCTAAAACAAAGTATGACTCTATATGGATGCCTCCGGCGGTGTACCGGGATATGCAATGAATCAAGAGTGACAAGTATGAAGAAATTATGCGGTGGCTTTGCCACAAATACTATGTCAACTACATGATGATGCTAAGCAATATGACAATGATGAATGTGTCATGATGAACTAGATGGTGGAAAGTTGCATGGCAATATATCTCTAAGAAATTATGAACGGTGGCTTTGCCACAAATACTATGTCAACTACATGATCATGCTAAGCAATATGACAATGATGAATGTGTCATGATGAACTAGATGGTGGAAAGTTGCATGGCAATATATCTCAGAATGGCTATGGAAATGCCATAATAGGTAGGTACGGTGGCTGTTTTGAGGAAGGTATATGGTAGGTGTATGATACCGGCGAAAGGTGCGCGGTATTAGAGAGGCTAGCAAAGGTGGAAGGGTGAGACTGCGTATAATCCATGGACTCAACATTAGTCATAAAGAACTCATATACTTATTGCAAAAATCTAGAAGTTATCAAAGCAAAGTATTACGCGCATGCTCCTAGGGGGATAGATTGGTAGGTAAAGACCATCGCTCGTCCCCGACCGCCACTCATAAGGAAGACAATCAATAAATAAATAATGCTCCGACTTCATCACATAACGGTTCACCATACGTGCATGCTACGGGAATCACAAACTTTAACACAAGTATTCTTTAAATTCACAACTACTCAACTAGCACGACTTTAATATTATCACCTCCATATCTCAAAACAATTATCATGCTTCAATCTTTTCTTAGTATTCAACACACTCAAAAGAAAGTTTCACAAATCTTGAATACCAAGCATATTATTATTAAGCTAATTACCATGCTATTAAGAGACTCTCAAAATAGTTTAAGTGAAGCATGAGAGATCAATAGTTTCTTTAAAACAAATCCACCACCGTGCTCTAAAAGATCTAAGTGAAGCGCATAGAGCAAAATTATAACGCTCAAAAGATATAAGTGAAGCACATAGAGCAAAACTACTTAGCTCAAAAGATATAAGTGAAGCACATAGAGCAAAACTACATAGCTCAAAAGATATAATTGAAGCACATAGAGCAAAACTACGTAGCTCAAAAGATATAAGTGAAGCACATAGAGCAAAACTACCTAGCTCAAAAGATATAAGTGAAGCACATAGACTATTCTATCAAATTTTAATTCATGTATGGCTCTCTCAAAAGGTGTGTACAGCAAGGATGATTGTGGCATATTAATACACAAATACACAAATAATACAAGACGCTCCAAGCAAAACACATATCATGTTGGTGAATAAAAATATAGCTCCAAATAAATTACCGATGGAAGTGGACGAAAGAGGGGATGCCTTCCGGGGCATCCCCAAGATTTGACTTTTTGGTGTTCTTGGATTATATCAGGGGTTCCATGGGCATCCCCAAGCTTAGGCTCTTGCCACTCCTTGTTCCATGACCCATCAAAAGAATTCACCCAAAACTTGAAAACTTCACAACACAAAACTCAAAATAGAAAACTCGTGAGCTCCGTTAGCGAAAGAAAACAAAAGACCACTTCAAGGTACTGTAATGAACTCATTATTTATTTATATTGGTGTTAAAACTACTGTATTCCAACTTATCTATGGATTATAAACTATTTTACTAGCCATAGATTCATCAAAATAAGCAAACAACACACGAAAAACAGAACCTGTCAAAAACAGAACAGTCTGTAGTAATCTGTAGCTAGCGCAAGATCTGGAACCCCAAAAATTCTAAAATAAACTGCTGGACGTGAGGAATTTATCTATTAATCATCTGCAAAAAGAATTAACTAAATATCACCCTTAAAATAAAAATGACAGCAGTTCTCGTGAGCGCTAAAATTTCTGTTTTTTACAGCAAGTTCAACAAGACTTTCCCCAAGTCTTCCCAACGGTTCTACTTGGAAAAAACACTAATTAAACACAAAAAACACAACCAAAACAGAGGATAAATAATTTATTTATTACTAAACAGGAGCAAAAAGCAAGTAATAAAAATGAAATGCCTCCCAACAAGCGCTATCGGTTAACGCCCCTAGCTAGGCATAAAAGCGAGGATAGATCTAGGTATTGCCATCTTTGGTCGGCAATCCATAAGTGGCTCTCATAATAGTTTCATATGGTAATTTTGTTTTCTTTCTTGGAAAGTGTTACATGCCCTTTTTTAATGGAAATTGAAATCTAATATTCCCTTCCTTCATATCAATAATCGCACCAACCGTTCTAAGGAAAGGTCTACCAAGAATAATAGGGCAAGAAGGATTGCAATCTATATCAAGAACAATGAAATCTACGGGCACATAATTCTATTTGCAACAATAATAATATCATTAATCCTTCCCATAGGTTTCTTAATAGTGGAATCCGCAAGATGCAAGTTTAGAGAGCAATCATCAAAATTACGGAAATCTAGCAAATCACACAAAATCTTGGGAATAGTAGAGACACTAGCACCCAAATCACACAAAGCATAAAACTCATGATCTTTAATTTTAATTTTAATAGTTGGTTCCCACTCATCATAGAGTTTTCTAGGGATAGAAACTTTCAACTCAAGTTTTTCTTCATAAGATTGCATCAAGGCATCAACAATATGTTCGGTGAAGGCTTTATTTTGACTATAAGCATGTGGAGAATTTAGCATGGATTGCAACAAGGAAATACAATCAATTAAAGAGCAACTTTCATAATTAAATTCCTTGAAATCCAATATAGTGGGTTTAGCAACATCTAGATTTTTATTTCTTTCAATCCCACTTTCATCAATTTCATCATTAAGATCTAAATACTCCGAATGTTTAGAACGCCTTCTAGGTAAAGGAAGATCATATTCAGTTTAATCAAGATTCATATTGCAAAACAAAGATTTAATAGGGGACACATCAATAACTTTTAGATCTTCATCTTGATTTTCATAGGAATTGGAGGAACACACTTTAATAAAGGCATCTTTGGAAGCACGCATCCTAGAGGTTCTTTCCTTGCACTCATCAATGGAAATTCTCATGGCTTTGAGAGACTCATTGATATCATGTTTAGGAGGAATAGATCTAAGCTTTAAAGAATCAACCTCAAGAGATATTCTATCAAAGTTTCTAGCCAAATCATCAACTTTAAGCACTTTCTCCTCAAGCAAAGCATTAAAATTCTTTTGTGAATTCATAAACTCTTTAACACTATTCTCAAATTCAGAGGGAATCTTTTTATAATTTCCATAAGAGTTGTTGTAGGAATTCCCATAATTATTAGAAGGATTACTAGGATATGGCCTAGGATTAAAATTCCCTCTATAAGCGTTATTACCAAAATTATTCCTACCAACAAAATTCACATCCATAGATTCATTGTTATTCTCAATCAAAGTAGACAAAGGCATATCATTAGGATCAGAAGAAACACTCTTAGTAGCAAATAATTTCATAAGTTCATCCATCTTTCCATTCAACACATTAATTTCTTCTATCGCATGCACCTTTTTATTAGAAGATCTTTTAGTATGCCATTGAGAATAATTAACCATAATATTATCTAGGAGTTTAGTAGCATCTCCTAAAGTGATTTCCATAAAAGTGCCTCCCGCGGCCGAATCTAAAAGATTTCTAGAAGCAAAATTCAATCCGGCATAAATTTTTTGTATAATCATCCACAAATTCAAACCATGAGTAGGGCAATTACGTATCATTAATTTCATTCTCTCCCAAGCTTGTGCAACATGTTCATGATCAAGTTGTTTAAAGTTCATAATATCGTTTCTAAGAGAGATGATCTTAGCGGGAGGAAAATACTTAGAGATAAAAGCATCTTTGCACTTGTTCCATGAATCAATACTATTCTTAGGCAAAGAAGAAAACCAAGCTTTAGCATGATCTCTAAGCGAAAAAGGAAATAGCTTCAATTTAACGACATCATTATCGACATCTTTTTTCTTTTGCATATCACATAAATCAACGAAGCTATTCAGATGAGTAGCGGCATCTTCACTAGGAAGGCCGTCGAATTGATCTTTCATAACAAGATTCAACAAAGCAATATTAATTTCACAAGATTCAGCATCCGTAAGAGGAGCAATCGGAGTGCTAAGGAAATCATTATTATTGGTATTGGTGAAGTCACACAATTTAGTATTATCTTGAGCCATCGCGACAAACAAGCAATCTAACACACGAGCAAACAAAAGCAAACAGGCAAAAAGAGGCAAATAGAGAGGGGGGATAGAGAGAGAGAGGGCGAATAAAACGGCAAGGGTGAATTGGGGGGAGAGGAAAACGAGAGGAAAATGGCAAATAATGTAATGCAAGAGATAGGGATTGTGATGGGTACTTGGTATGTTGACTGGGTAAGGATGCCGCAAGATCGAACCCAAAGCTAAGCACTTCTCCCATGGCAAGAACTACCAACCTAGTTGGCCAAACCAAACGGATAATTCGAAGAGACTTGCAAAGATAACCAATCATACAAAAAAGAATTCAGAGAAGATTCAAATATTATTCATAGATAGACTTGATCATAAACCCACTGTAGCAACCAGACCTCAAACAGTCTGATCTCTGTGCTCCGGTGTCATCCCTTCTGGCAATTCCAACTTGTAGGCCGCTTCTCCCATACGCTCCAAAACTTCATATGGCCCTACAAATCGTGGCGCTAACTTCCCCTTAACTCCAAAACGCTTAATCCCTCGAAGTGGGGATACTCGAAGATAAGCTCTATCTCCGACTTCGTAAACTGTCTCCTTGCGTTTAGAATCTGCGTAGCTCTTTTGCTTGGACTGGGCTACCTTGAGCCTATCGCGAATCAACTTTACCTTCTGTTTAGACTCTTTAATCAGATCTGGTCCAAACAACTGGCGGTCTCCAACTTCGTCCCATGACAACGGTGTCCTGCACCTCCTTCCGTACAAGGCTTCGAAAGGGGCCATCTTCAAACTGGTCTGATAGCTATTATTGTAAGAGAACTCTGCATATGGCAAATTATCGTCCCAACTAGATCCATAATCTAGCGCACAAGCTCTCAGCATATCCTCCAAAATCTGATTCACTCTCTCGGTCTGTCCATCTGTCTGCGGATGATAAGTTGTACTAAATTTTAGCCTAGTACCCAAAGTCTCATGCAACTGCTTCCAAAACTTTGAGGTAAACATGGTTCCTCTATCTGATACGATGCTCCTCGGAACTCCATGCAAACATACGATCCTGGTCATGTATATCTTTGCCAACTTAGCACTGGTGTAAGTGGTCTTTACTGGGATGAAATGAGCTACCTTCGTCAATGATCAACTACAACCCAAATCGAGTCATAGCCTGAACGAGTCCTTGGTAATCCTGTGATAAAATCCATGCCTAACTTATCCCACTTCCATTCGGGTATCGGCAAGGGTTGCAACAATCCTGCTGGCTTTTGATGCTCTGCCTTTACTCTCTGACATACGTCACAAACTGCTACATACTCCGCAATATCCTTCTTCATTCCGGTCCACTAGAAAATATCCTTCAAATCCAAATACATCTTGGTATTTCCTGGGTGAATCGAATACGGTGAATCATGTGCCTCTTGCAAAATCAACTTCCTGATCTCCGGGTTGTTGGGTACATAAACACGGTCTTCAAACCATAGGGTGTCGTGCTCATCCTCACGAAATCCTTTAGCTTTTCCTCTGCTCAGTTTCTCCTTTATAGCGGAAATCTCTTTGTCCGTTTTCTGAGCTTCCCTGATTCTGTCCATCAAAGTTGACTGAATTTCCAACGCTGCTACAGAGCCTCTCGGAACTATTTCCACACATAGTTCACAAAGATTTTCTGCTAACTCCTTGGGTATTTCTCCCGTTATTAACGTATTGACATGGCTCTTGCGGCTTAATGCATCAGCTACTACATTAGCCTTCTCGAGATGATAATGCAATCTCATATCATAATCCTTGATGAGCTCCAACCATCTCCTTTGTCTGAGGTTCAACTCCTTCTGCGTGAAAATGTACTTCAAACTCTTATGATCCGTGTACACCTCACAATGATTTCCAATGAGGAAATGTCTCCATGTCTTCAATGCATGCACTACGGCTGCTAACTCCAAATCATGCGTGGCATAATTCAATTCGTGAGGCTTCAGTTGTCGTGAAGCATACGAAAGAACTCTCCCTTCCTGCATAAGCACTGCTCCAAGTCCTCGACGTGAAGCGTCGCAATACACCTCATAATCCTTGGTTTGATCTGGCAAAATCAACACTGCTGAGGTCACCAAACGTTTCTTCAACTCCTGGAAACTAGCCTCACACTCCTCAGTCCATTTGAACTTAGTATCCTTCTTCAGCAACTCCGTCATAGGCTTTGCAATCTTTGAGAAATTCTCAATAAATCTCCGGTAGTATCCTGCGAGTCCAAGAAAACTCCAGATCTCTCCAACGGTAGTTGGGGCTTCCCACTTGGTCACGGTTTCAACTTTAGCGGGATCTACTGCTATACCTTCTCCAGATATAACATGTCCGAGGAAACCTACTTCCTTCAACCAAAACTCACATTTGCCGAACTTGGCATATAATTGATGTTCTCTGAGCTTTCCAAGTACCAAACGCAATTGCTCCTTATGCTCCTCTTCATTCTTCGAATAAACCAGGATATCATCAATGAACACTACGACGAACTTATCCAAAAACTCCATAAACACTTTGTTCATCATGTTCATAAAATAGGCAGGCGCGTTAGTCAGGCCAAATGACATAACGGTATACTCATACAGCCCATACCTGGTGGTAAAAGCTGTCTTCGGAATATCCTGTTCTCGAATCTTCAACTGGTGGTATCCTGATCGCAAATCGATCTTGGAAAACACTTTAGCTCCTTGCAATTGATCAAACAGATCATTGATCATTGGTAGTGGGTACTTGTTCTTGATCGTTACTTCGTTCAATCCTCGATAATCAACAACCATCCTTAACGATCCGTCCTTCTTCTCCACTAGAAGTACTGGCGATCCCCAAGGCGATGAACTTGGGCGAATATATCCCTTATCCAGTAACTCCTTAATCTACTTCTTAATTTCCACCAAATCCTTTGCTGGCATCCTATATGGTCTCTTCGATATTGTCCCAGTGCCTCGCAAAAGCTCAATCAAAAACTCAATGTCTCTATCCGGTGGCATGCCTGGCAACTCTTCGGGAAATACATCAGGAAAATCCTTTACCACTGGTACTTCCTCCTGCACAACTCCTGTTAGGCAATTTACTTGGGTCCTCTTTGGCACATGCCGGGATACATACTTGATCCTTCTCCCTTCTGGTGTGGTAAGCAAAATTGACTTACTAGCACACTCAATATTCCCTTTATACTTTGATAACCAATCCATGCCTAATATCACATCCAATCCTTGAGATTCCAATACTATTAGGTCTGAGGGAAAAACATAGTTACCAATCCTTAATGGTAACCGATCACACCATAGACTAGCCACATACTCTGCTCCTGGCGAGGTTACTAACATGGGTGACCTAAGGGCTTGGGTTGGTAGGTTATACTTATCCACAAATCCCCTTGAGATGTATGAATGCGATGCTCCACTATCAAAAAGAACGAGTGCAGCAAATGACTTAACCCAAAACTTACCTATTACTGCATCGGGCTGAGCTTCAACCTCCTCCACGCTAGCGTGGTTCACCTGTCCCCTGTTGAAAGGGTTCGGCTTCTTCCCAGAACTTCCATTGCCATTTTGGCCTTCAGGACATTCATTTGCATAATGTCCTGGCTTCGAACACTTATAGCAAGTGACGTGGCTCAAGTCCTTCTTGGCTGGGGTGGATGGGGTGTTGCGGTTTTGTCCGTTGCTTCCTCCATTCCCATTACCATTCTTGGTGCCATTGTGATTGTGCGAGCTACCTACTCCATGGGTATGATGAAAATGTCCTCCCGGTCTAGGGGTAAAACGTGGCTTCTGCTGAGCTCCTGAATTATACTTTCTTTGTCCATACTTTCTCTTGCGGTTCTCAATTTGCTGCTGCTTCCCTTCAATCATAAGAGCACGATCTACCAACTCCTGGTAGTTGTTGAAGGTGGCTACCATCAACTGCATACTCAACTCATCATTAAGTCGTTCCAGGAATTTCTCCTGCTTAGCTGCATCTGTAGCAACGTCATCTGGGGCTTAACGTGCTAGCTTACTAAACTCCTCCACATACTGGCCAACTGTCCGTCCTCCTTGGCGCAAGTTACAAAACTCACGCTTATTCATGGCCATTGCTCCTGCTGAAACATGGGCAGTACGAAAAGCCTGCTGAAACTGGTCCCATGTGACAGTGTCGACTGGGAAGGTGGCTGTGAAATTCTCCCACCAGGATGCTGCCAGTCCTTCTAACTGATGTGCGGCAAACTTAACCTTCTCCACATCTGTGCATCCTGCTGTGTTCAACTCCCTAGCTATCTTGCGGAGCCAATCATCTGCTACTATCGGCTCGGTGCTACTGGAAAACACCGGCGGATTCAGCCTAAGAAAACGGGCTAAGTGGTTAACAGGTGGTGGTGGTGGTGGTGGTGGGTTGTTATTGTTGTTTCCCTGATTCTGATTCTGAACTAGCAACTGCATCAAGGTGTTCTGCTGCTGGATCAACTGGGTGAGCTCCGGCGGAAAGGCAAATCCGGGGTCACGTCTCGGAGGCATCTGAGGGTTTAGAAAAGATGAGATATAAGAATAGAGGGGGTCTAAAGAGAAAACACTACCCATATGCTCATGAGGCAAAAGCAAACAATTCACTTCATTCAATCAAACAAAGGCATACAATTGATCTAACTATCGCAAGAGTGCTCGGACTACTCTATTTACATGGTGGACTACTACTACTGATGAGGTGGTCTACTAGAAATATTCTACGGTTGTAGACTCCATGATATCTGCTCCTGCTTCATCAACATAATCATCATCGCTACTATCTTGTTCCGAGTCGGTGCCGTCAATGATGATGTAGTCTTCCAGGCTAATCTCCTTAGGTTCTTCGTCTTCATCTACTGGGGTTGGGCCTCCCATAAATATTCCAATCTTCTTGATCAGATCGTCATTCTTCTCCACCAATACTTCAATTTCTTCTTCATAATCTTCACGTGTAGCCTTGAGTTCTTCCTCCAGTTCCTTGATTCTAGTCTTAGCCTTCTTCAGATCTATCATGTCGGCGCACATCTGATTCTCCTGTCGTCGAATGTGCTGGTTTAACTCCTGGATAAAAGCTGCAATTGATCTATCTTTCCTGGTGCTGATCATCTCCCAGTGTTCATCTCGGCACCCACAAATCTGGTAGATAGTATCCTTGAGATCCTTGAGGTAGACTTCTCCAATGCGTCCCATGGCGATGTGAGCTGCCATACTCTTTCCTAGACTCCAAGTTGGTGCATCAAAAGAAAACTCTATGGGCTCAGTGACTGGCATGAACGTCCTTCCTGGAACTTGAACTTGAACCATCCAGCGCTCTTCTTCAGGTAAAGTGGCGTTGTAGGTTCCCATAAAGCTTGGTACTCCTATGTTCAGGTATCTAGTGACTTCCTTCAAGTGGCGTCCAAAGGGTGTATCTTCATCTGGTTGTGTGAACTTATTCCTTGCATCCGCCATCCTAAAGAGTAGAAAAGATGAGAGGTCAGAAGAGAAGAGAGTGAGTAGTGATCTAGGTCTTTAGCTTAGTGGTTGTGTCCTACAGTCAGCGTGTGCTCTGATACCATCTCTGTAGCGACCAGACCTCAAACAGTCTGATCTCTATGCTCCGGTGTTATCCCTGGATCAGTAATGCTGACACCACACAATACTCGGAGGATTTATAGCAGAGTAGCAATCACACACCTATTACATTGAGTGTCTCAAAAGAGAACTTATGACAATAAATATGGCTTAAGGCCATCTAATAATGATAACAGCGGAAGGCTGGGAAGGTAAGTGAGTCCATCAACTCCAACGGCATCACTGAGTATAGAACCACGACCTAAAAACTCCTTAATCGTCGTCTGAAAAATCTGCAACATTAACGTTGCAGCCCGAAAACGGGTCAGCACATGGAATATGCTAGCAAGGTAACACATAGAGAGTAATGGAATGCAACAACTATACTATATGCATATTTGGCTGGTGGAAAGCTCTATGGTTACTATTTTTGCGTAAAGCCAATTTTTCCCTACTTCAAAGGAATAAATTTAATTACTATCATGGTGGTTGTTAAACATTGAGAATGGCTGACAACATTCTCAATCCCAATTAAAGTAACATCATTAAACCCAACAAAATTAACTTTAGAGTAACATGTTGAGATTCACATGATAATCCAGGTACTAGATACTCAAGATGTCCATAACCGGGGACATGACTAATCATGATTAGTTTATTACACTCTGCAGAGGTTTGCGCACTTTTCCCCACAAGACTCGATCGCCTCCGTTTGGTTTCTCACACTACAGGGTGTTTGAGAAGACGGATGACCGAGACATAGTCTTTTAGAAGCGCTAGCACCTTACGATCGGGTAGACCGTACCACCTACATCCCCTACATCTGCTAGTCTACCACTGTAAGAGTTCGCACAACTTAGTCAACTATGCCAGAGCCCATAATGGCTTGTGGCTGCACACGGAAGTTTCTAGTATGAATAATCTCATGATCCCTTTGAGCCTGGGTGGCGGTCCAAAAGAAAAACAGGCAAGTCCTGGAAACCCCAGGTGCCTCAATCCACCCAGATATGTGTTAGGTTGCCACCTTAGATAAACCATTAATTAAGAATCTCACATCTGTCATGGATTTCACTCACCCAATCCACGTCTACTAGCATAGCATGGCATAATAAGCAAACGTAGAAGTAACTCCCAAAGGTTTGATAATAAACAGGTAATAGGTACTACCTCATCTACTTCCCATCCCACAATTTAATTAGATCCTAATCATGCAATGTGTGAGGATTGATCTAATGCAATAAAACTGGGTTGTAGAAAAAGGTATGATCAAAGTGTTATTTGCCTTGCTGATGATCCGCGAAACCTAGAGATTCGAAGTAACAGGCGGCGCACTCCGGGTATTCTATCGCAGACAAACAAACAAGCATACAATAAGTACTCATCTAATGCACAGGTAAAACGCAAATAGAAGATCTAACCAGAAAGTTCAACTTAAGAACCCTGGTTGGCAAAAAGAATCAAATCGAACGAAGCAAAAGAAAACAAACGGCGAAAGAAACAACTTCATTCTAGTAATCTGGATCTAAGCTAAATTTTACAGTAGCAAAAACATGTTTAAGTTGATTATTCGGAAAGAGGGTTTCGAGACGAAACTCCAGGCGCTTGAATCGCCTGATTCCGATAAACGAGCGAAAAGTTATACTAAAACGAAAATCGGATCAGAAATCGCGATCAGAAAATAACCACGAAAATCTGACGAAAAAGAAAAACGACGAACAGATTTTTTTTAAACGGCGCAGAAAACGAGGCGGCGGCGAACCTCGGGCGGCGCGCTGCTCCGGCGAGTCGGCGACGGGTCGGCGGCGGCGGCGGCGGCTGGCGGCGGCTAGGGTTAGGGCGGCGGGGATGGGCTGGCCCGGCTCGGGCCTCGGGCGCGCATTATAAAGGCCCCGGCCAGGCGGTGTCCTAGCCGAGTACGACCCAAAGTCGGTTCCACGTTTTTTTTATAAATCCGCTCGGAAGAAAAAATAAAAAGAAATACTAAATGGACTCCAAAAATCATGAAACAAATTTTCCCTGGTTCCTAAAATCAAGACCGATAAAGTGAACATTTATCTGGGCCCAAACTACAACTTTGAAAAACGCGCATTTTTCCTAAATTCAATTAAAAATACCGAAAAAAATCCGAAATAAATCTTATTTGATTTTTTTATTAAATCCTCAATATTTCTATATTTTGGGAAAGTCATTTTATTCCCTCTCTCATATTTTTGTAATAGAAATAATTGATGATAAAATAAATAAAATCAAATGATCCTGTTTACAAAATTTGAGAAAACTCAAATATGTAAATAACAAAATCCCCAACTCTCTCCGTGGGTCCTTGAGTTGCTTAGGATTTTCTAGGATCAAAACCAAAAGCAAAATAAAATATGATATGCATGATGACCTAATGTATAACATTCCAAATTGAAAATTTGGGATGTTACACCCACAATTCATCTGTCTCAACAAACACACCACAAAAAGAAGATTACATCGAATAGATCTCCACAAGAGAGGGGGAGAACTTTGTATTGAGATTCAAAGAGAGATAAGAAGCCATCAGAGGGGCTAGGATGATGTAGAAGCCCTCCGTGATGACGGCCCTCTTCCGGCGGAGCTCCGAAACAGGCCCCAAGATGGGATCTCGTGGATACAGAAAGTTGCGGCAGTGGAATTAGGTTTTTGGCTCCTGTTCTGATCGTTTGGGGGTACGTGTGTATATATAGGAGGAAGGAGTACGTCGGTGGAGCACCAAGGGGCCCACGAGGCAGGGGGCGCGCCCTAGGGGGGCACCCCCACCCTCGTGACCTCCTCTTTGACCCCCTGGAGTAGGGTCCAAGTCTCCTGCATCACGTTCGGTGAGAAAATCACGTTCCCGAAGATTTTATTCCGTTTGGACACCGTTTGATATTCTGTTTCTCCGAAACACTGAAATAGGCAAAAAACAGCAATTCTGGGCTGGGCCTCCGGTTAATAGGTTAGTCCCAAAAATAATATAAAAGTGGAAAATAAAGCCCAATATAGTCCAAAACAGTAGATAATATAGCATGGAGCAATCAAAAATTATAGATATGTTGGAGACGTATCAAGCCCGTCGCCCCAAAGTTCAACCCATGGTCTGCTTGTTCGATCACCTTCTATCACAGGGACCACCCCACTAGCAGCCATCATGGCAGATCTGCCGCACTGGTCCTAGACCCCATCATTGATGGATTTCACCTCACTCGAGTCCTTATGGACGGCGGTAGCAGCCTTTACCTGCTTTATCAGGATACAGTGCGAAAAATGGGTATCGATCCCTCAAGGATCAAACCTAGCAAAACCACATTTAAAGGCGTCATCCCAGGTGTAGAGGCTCATTGCACAGGCTCAATCACACTGGAAGTGGTCTTCGGATCACCGGATAACTTCCGAAGCAAAGAGTTAATCTTCGACATCGTCCTGTTTCGCAGTGGCTATCATGCACTGCTCGGACGGACATCATTTGCAAAATTCAACGCAGTGCCGCATTACGCATACCTCAAGCTCAATATGCCAGGACCCCGCAGGGTCATAATAGTAAATGGAAACACAGAATGCTCGCTCCATACAGAAGAGCACACTGCGGCCCTTGCAGCAGAGGCACAAAGCAGCCTGTTCAGGCAGACCACTCATTCGGCGTTACAGCCCCTAGACACCTTCAAGCGAGTCCGGCACAATCTACAACAGGATCGCCTGGCGCGATCAACGCTCGCTTAGCAATCTGGCCCCCGTCCCAGTCCTAGTGCAGCGACGAAATTCGTACCGTGCGTACATAACTACGCATTGAAAATACCATGGACATAGGCGGGGGCAAAATCAGGACACGCCCCGCATTGTGGCTTAACCACACCAGGGGCTGTATACCTTTGACATTCCTTTTCTCTTTCAGGGCCTAACTCTTCGGAAGCCCTTTCCGGCAGTCCGATTGCCGGACACATTCCGGAAGCAACAACCAAGGCGGCAAGAAGCTAGGATGAACACGGGAACCGCCAGGTGGTCTCTAGTAATACTTGATATACCCGCTTTTCACTATTTATGCGTAGCTTGCCTTGGGATACGACATTTCGAATTGTCCTACTTTATGCTTATTGCACTACTTGTACCAGTACACTTCGTCGTATTATTCAAATAACAATGCATATTATTAATCTGTCATTGCATTATTTAAGTTTTTCTCTTTCTCTTATATGTCCATTTACGACATTCCGCACCTGCATGCTCGGGTGCGGTCAGTACGCCAGGGGCTCTCGTTTACCCCGTAATACGGTGCAAGAAGTCCAAACACTTTCGACAGTGCGGCACCCCGAACTTATAGCATTATATGCATCAACTCCGAATCATGTCTTGGGTCAAATGTTGGGTTGCCCGGCTCCCATGCTTTGGTACCTTACGTTCCGCTATATCGGCTAAGGTAGCGGTGGGAGAACTACTGTGATTGTGTCCCGGTTCTTCCGGACGAGCACCTCAGTAGACAAAGCCAAAAGTTGACTGTCATGATAAGGCGAGAGACTGGTCACTGTTCGAGAGGTCTCAAGTCCTTAAAGACTTTTTCCGCTTCGGGCGAGGAGTCGGCCTTGTCCGGCTTAGGCGTGTATAGCGCCCCAAATTCGGCCCTCTGAATACCAGGGCTTCGCCGAAAATTTAAAATCATAGACTTATATGGCTAGGTGAGAGTGATAAAGCATTATAGTCCGATTGCCTGGTTCGTTGCGCTGAGCACCTCCCTTGAAGGACCCAAAATTGGGATAAAGAGTGTTCAGATTTACCCCAAACACCCCAGTACTAGTTACATGGGGGCAGAAGCCGACGACTGGCCAACTCTCATATTTTATAAACGGCCGCACAGAAGGTAATATTTTAAATTAAGAAAGCGTCGCATGGCGCAAAAGAACTCGTTTCATATTACAGGATCACATGGGCATGTTCATTCAAAGATTACATCCTTGGCACACTCATCTGCCACTAAGCGGGAACCCTTCAGGACGCTCTCATAGTAATTCTCGGGGCGGCGATGCTCCTTGCCCTCCGGCGGCCCCTCCTTCACAAGCTTCACGGCGTCCAGCTTCGCCCAGTGCACCTTCGCCCAGGAAAAAGCCATGCATGCACCTTCGATGCAGACGGACCGCTTGATGACCTCAAGCCGTGGGCATGCTTCTACCAGCCACCTCACCAGACCAAAGTAGCTGCCGGGCAGGGGCTCGCCAGGCCACATCCGGACTATAAGGCCCCTCATGGCCTGTTCGGCCACCTTGTGAAGTTCGACCGACTACTTCAGCTGGTCGCTCAAGGACACGGGGTGTTCGGTCCCAGCATACTGAGACCAGAACAACTTCTCCGTTGAGCTCCCCTCCTCAGCCCGGTAAAACTCCGCGGCATCCAGCACACTGCGGGGAAGATCTACAAACGCTCTTGGAGAGCTCTGAACTCGGGTAAGAAAAAGGAAAGTCTCCTTCACATGCTTGCTTTGCATATTGAATGCCTTACCCGCTGCTATCTTCTTCGCCACATCAATCTCCTGGAGGGCCTTCTGGGCTTCGGCCTTGGCGCTCCGGACGCTTTCAAGCGCCTGCGCGAGCTCGGACTCTCGTGTCTTGGAGTCAAGCTCCAAGGACTCGTGCTTTTTGGCGAGAGCCTCGAGCTCTTGCTGCACCTCGCCCACTCGAGCTTCTTGTTTCTCCCGCGGACAACGCCTTCCTCAAGGTCTCCACCTCGGTCGTGGCCCTTGACAAATTCATGATGATCCTATTACTTTACACCGAACTTCTTTTTAACTATATAAACTGGGGTATATCTTACCTTTGCTCTCTTCGAGCTGCCCCTTGGTAAGGTTGAGCTCGTCCTCGGACCGCTTCAGGGCCTGCTTCAGCACAGAGACCTCCGCAGTACGTGCGGCAGCGGCCAGCCGGGAAGCCTGCACATACACATAGACATACTCTAATTAGACTCCTGAGTTATCATTTGATACTCTATTCGGCTTTTCTTCGCGAATGCCAAACAGAGCATCAGGGGCTACTATCTATGCGGTAATATTTTTATATTTTGAATGCTTACCTCAAAGCCTGTTAGGAGGCTGGCGCAAGCTTCACTCAGTCTGTTTTTCATGGACTGAACCTTCTTGACCACCGCACTCATGATAGTGTGGTGTTCTTCATCGATGGAAGTGCTGTGAAGCGCTTCCAGCAAGTTGTCCGGTGCCTCTGGTTGGACAGAGGACATCGACATGGATGGTTGGCCCCCCTTAATGGGGGACCGCCTACTGGAGTCCAGAACCATCGAAGGTTCCGGCGCAGTGTTCGGTTGGGGCAAGAACTCGAAGCCCGTAGGAGCCTCGCTCCCTTGGTACTCAGGCTCTGGGAGGTCACCGTGAGGCGCCCCCAGGATCACCTCCCCTTGGGTCGGTGCCTTTTGAGACACCACCTTGGCGTTGTCCGTAGGGCGAGGGGTGGAAGCCGTCAGAGGAGAACCGTTGTTCATATCCGACGAGCCCAAAGAGCCGCTCGACGAGGGTACGTCGAGATGAGCTCGGGCCGGACTGCATAATCATGTTCGGCATGAGCAAAGGCAGTACAATAAAACATACCAGGAAGTACTATGGTGTCCGGACACTTACGACTTCGCCAGGGGCTTGTCCCTGGGTAGCCACTCCTCGCCGCTGTCGGCGGCCGTCGTGGCACAGTCCGGAGGCAGGGCCTTTCCCTTCTTGGACCCTTCGGCCTCCCCGGATGGGTCGGCCTTCCTTTTTTTGTCTCCCCTGGCTGGGGGAGAGAACTTTTCTCCTCCTCCTTGTTTCCATGGGAGGAGTGCGCGTCGGATTCATCGGACGATGAGTCCGATAGAACCACCTTGCGCCGGAGACCCTTTCGGGTCCCCGTGGCCTTCTTCTTGGCCGTCTTTTCCGGCACCTCGTAAGGTGCCGGAGTCAGCATCTTCGTTAGAAGAGCGTTCGCAGGATCTTTGGGCAGGGGGGCTGGGAAATCAAGCTGCTCCGCTGTCTTTATCCAGTCCTGTTAATGACATGAAAGCTTAGATCCAACACATAACCAAACCAGGGCACATAAATACCCTGAGAGATATAAAAGCCTACCAGATGGGCGCGACGCTTTGCGCTGAGTCCGCGGTCCTCGGTGAGGGAGGGAGGCATCTCGGCGCCCTTGAACAACACCCTCCAGATGTCCTCATGCGTCGTGTCATAGAGCTCTCGCAGTATCTAGTGCTGGGCTGAGTCGAATTCCCAAAAACAAATGCCCGTCGTTGGCACGGAAGGATCCGGTGGAAGAGCATAACCTGGACCACGTTGACGAGCTTGATTTTCTTGTTCGTCATGTTCTGGATGCAGGTCTGGAGTCGGGCCAGCTCTACCGAAGAGCCCCAGGACAGGCCCTTCTTTTTCCAGGAGGTGAGCCGCGTGGGGATTCCAGATTGAAATTTGGGGGCCGCCACCCAGTTGGAGTCGCGCGGCTCGGTGATGTAGAACCACCCCGATTGCTACCCCTTTATGGTATCCACGTAGGTACCCTCGAGCCAGGTGACATTAGGCATCTTGCCCACCATGGCGCCTCCGCATTCTGCTTGCTGGCCACCCACCACCTTTGGTTTGACATTGAAGGTTTTCAGCCATAGGCTGAAGTGGGGCCGGATGCGGAGGAAGGCCTCGCACACGACGATAAATGCCGAGATGTTGAGGATGAAGTTGGAGGCCAGATCATGAAAATCCAGCCCGTACTAGAACATGAGCCCGCGGACAAACGGGTGGAGAGGAAATCCCAGTCCACGGACGAAATGGGTAAGAAAAACTACCCTCTCATGGGGTTCGGGCGTTGGGACGATCTGCCTCGCATTTGGCAGCCGGTGCGTGATATTCGCAGCTAGGTATCCGGCCTCCCGTAACTTTTTGATGTTCTCCTCCGTGACGGAGGAGACCATCCACTTGCCTCCTGCTCCGGACATGATTGGAGTGGTTCGAGAAGAAGAACGCGAGCTTGGGCGCTAGAGCTCAGGTGTGCGGGAATGGGTAAGCGAGAAGGAAGAAGGCATGGGTGAAAAAAGTAAATCTTTGTCCCTTTATAAGGGCGGAGGAGGCGATGAGTCTCCCCACTTGCCTGGCAAAACCGCTTATTCCCCAGGCGCCGTAATTGATGGCGCGGTTGGGTTACCCACGTCCATATTGATGAGAATCCCATGATAAGGGGAACACGATCTCTGCTTTGACAAGACATATCAAGAAAACCGCCTCGCAATATGTGCGGAGCTGGTTGAGAAAAGCGGTTCGAATAATAACTGGGCCATGAAGTGATGTCATACTATCGAAACGTGTCAGTAGATTAGATTTGTGGAAGTATTATTCTCTCTATGGTGGTATGTGGAACTTATTTTGTAGGATCGGACACTATCCTTGTATTCAAACTCTTCCATGGTGTATTCGGAGGAGGAACCCGCCTTGCAATGTCGAAGACAACACTGCGCGTCGGACTCATCGTCATTGAAGCCTAGTTTAGGGGCTACTGAGGGAGTCCTAGATTAGGGGGTCTTCGGACAGCCGGACTGTTGGACTATTAAGATACAAGATTGAAGACTTCGTCCCGTCTCCGGATGGGACTCTACTTGGCGTGGAAGGCAAGCTAGGCAATACGGATATGTATATCTCCTCCTTTGTAACCGACCTTATGTAACCCTAGCCCTCTCTGGTGTCTATATAAACCGGAGGGTTTTAGTCCGTAGGACAACATACAATCATATCGTAGGCTAGCTTCTAGGGTTTAGCCTCTCTGATCTCGTGGTAGATCAACTCTTGTAATACTCATATCATCAAGAACAATCAAGCAGGACGTAGGGTTTTACCTCCATCAAGGGGGCCCAAACCTGGGTAAACATCGTGTCCCCTGCCTCCTGTTACCATCCGCCTTAGACGCATAGTTCAGGACCCCCTACCCGAGATCCGCCGGTTTTGACACCGACACTACTATCTTGCTTTCTTTCCCATTTAGATAAGTTAGATGATTTTTTGGCTTCTATGTAATCCACCGTTATTGACTACTAGTTGTTTCCTTTGCACCTATGTGTAAACAACATTATCTACTTCACCTCATTGCTATTTTGACCTTTTGTTGCACTGCACAAAACACTTTTGTTTTAAGAGTGTTTTGTGCAGTTCAACCAAAATGTCACACCGACAACGTTGCTTGATTGCTTGATCTTAGTGGAACTGCACAAGAGGAGATCTTACTTCCTATCCGTGTTGGCAAATTTGGTTCAGATCTTCTTCTTGTGAGTTGTTTGAATTCCGCGTCATGAGAGGTCAGTACTAGCCTTCTTTCACATGATTGTGCAGTGTGCTTTCATATGTTGTGCTACTTGTACGGTAATGTTGCTTGATCTTAGTGAACTGCACAAATGGAGACACGACTTCCAATCTGTATGTGCACCGTAATATCCCATTGTGGTAAGATAAGGGTATTTCACAACTGTTGGCCTGTATCTTGCCACTTCCATCAGAAAACTAATGTCGTTGTTTAGTATTATACTTGTGCTCCTTAATTGACATGCCAAATATTACATTGAAGGCGAAGCTTGTCTTTTATTGAACCAAGTGATGAAGGGGAAGAACAAGCGGAAGAAAAACAAAAATCAACTCCCGGTGCTGTAATAAAGCACTGGAACTGTGATGACAAAAGTAATGACATAGTTTTGCATCTTAATTTATTGCTATGGCTAGAACGAGCAATTATTTTGCCACTGATTTGATGCCACTCTTAATGTAATATGTAATTATCTCTACTTGTGCAAACAGGGATCTTCTTTGAAGATACCATATATTTTAGTGGAACTGCACAAGGAGATGTTGGTAACATTAAACTAATCGAGGAGTATATAGTAAGCATGGCAACCACAGTAGATAACAACAGATGGTTCCAGACAAGTGCTTGATCTGTATGCCCTACACAGTAAGCCTCCTGACAAAGGTTGGTACTTGCCCACGGATTTCATCCATATGATTGAGCTTTGTCATCTCTATTGGTGTTGTGCTACTGTTTAGATACTGTCATGAGAAAGTGGTATTGTCCTTGAGAAGTGCTTCATCTGTGCTGTTTTAAATATTTCCTTTCCTTTTTTCGAGCAAACAGAGATGCTAGCATTTAGTTGTCCTCTTATCTTTGCACAACAGGATCATCCTCCTCTAAAGAAGAATATGGAGTACGTGAAGTGACTAGTTCCGATTATGCCAGGATGAAGAAGCCATGTCTATCTTCTCATCAGAAGGAGTAGTTGAAGGATGATTACATTACTCCCCACAAGACCAAACTAACTTCAGCTCAGAAGAACTGACAGATCTCCATCTTTTTTGCTGTGATGCACAAGTACAATGTTGTTCTAGGATTCTTTCCCGTGAGTTCCATTTTTTAAAAGTGTGCTCTACATGGACCATGTAGGTGCCTATTTAAGCTGTCAATTCATAGTACAATTTGCTTTATACTAATCACTTTTTTGTATTTGTGCAAACAGGGGTGCTCAGCTTGATTTCAATGGGAACTGCACAAAATGTTCATGAATACATCGAATCATTCATTTCCACCACAAGAAAGGAGGTGCCGATATGTTCAAGGCGTTGCAACATATAAAGGAGAAATTATACAAGCTACGCGCAAATTTGGTTAATTTTGGTGGAACTGCACAAAAAGAATAGCTAGTTTATTTAGCACGAGGTGCCATTTCAATGTCCGAACTGATGGCAAACCCTGCCCATTCCAAAATCGATTGATATTTTCGAATGGGACGCCCATCATCGATCGATTTTTCTTTATTCCTCAGTTGTGAAGTAAATATTGGCTCTAACATGTGAATCACTGAGATGCATAATCATCAATTGTTTTGAATGTTCTCTATGAATTGTCAGGCCTGTCTGTTTGATTGCAATATACATGAACGCTAAAAAGCTGCTCAAACTCTTTGTACTCCCTATGTTCCTTTTTACTTCGCATATTAGATTTCTTTCAAGTCAGTTGATTTTACATTGTGAACATTCATATTTTTTTCTATAAGATTGGTCAAAGTAGAGATACTTTGACTACAGACAAAACTTGTATGCAAACTAAAAAGGACCGGAGGGAGTACATGTGAAAATGCTGCAAACGAGGTGATCACATAATTAATTTACCGAAGCTACCCACCTATGTCCGGCTGAGCCAAATAGAAGCTTCTTCTCCAGCGAACTGAGCTTCAGTGACTTAACTGCAGGTGTAGTTGCGTAACTGACATGTGGACCAGATGCCAGTTTGGCCCATGTGTCAGTGACCCAACTGCACCAGCAGTTAAGTAACTGAAGCAGCGTCCTTCTCCAACATAGCTCTCCGACTCCACGTTGCCACCAAGAAGCTAATCGACCATCAATGGTCAACCCGCCTAGCTTGGCTTCAACCGGAGGGTAGAAGCGGTGGCCTTACTTGGACCCGAGCGGCGGTGACCTACCGTGTTCTACTCTTCCTCGTTTTCTGTGTGGCTTGGCCTCGTTGGCAGCTGGGCGGGGCCTCGACAGAGCAGGCAATGTCCTCTATCTTGTTGCCGGCGGTGCAGCGCCTCGGCGGAGCAGGGGAAATCCCCCCTCGTTGCTGGCAGGGTGGGGCCTCGGTTGAGCCGACGATGTCCTCTGCCTCGTTGTTGGTGGGGCAGGGCCTCGGCGGAGTAGGGCCTCACCGAAGCCGGCGAGGTCCTCCACCTAGGTGCCGGCGGGGCGGCGCCTCGGCGGAGCCGGTGATGTCCTCTGCCTCATTGCTGGCACGGCGGGTCCTCGACGGAGAAGGACCTCACCGAATCCGGTGAAATCCTTTGCCTCAGTGCCGGCAGGGCGGGGCGTCGGCAGAGCCGGCGGTGTCCTCTTCCTCGTTGTTGGCGCCACGGGGTCTCGGCGGAGCAGGGCCTCATCGACGCCAGGAGAGCGGGGACTCATCGGAGCCGGCATTGTCCTCTGCCTCGTCCTCGGTCTTGCCAAAAAGTGCTTTGCCTGCTTCATCGCCCTCTTTGTAGGCGGCCGCGGTCTTCGCCACCCGCATGTAGTACCGCCAGCGCTCGAGGCAGCCCTCGCAGGCGGAGTGGTATGAGTTGGGCAACGCCTCCTGGTTTGCCAGCTCCATGACAATCTGCTCCTCCACCTGCATGTGCTCCTGGAGGAGATGGTGGTTGTAGGCGGCGTCAGCCTGTGCCTCCCGGAATTGCTCCTCATGCTTCTGCCTTACCATGTCCATCTATTGGGCACGGGCCTCGCCGATGGTCATGGTGCAATGCACCGGCGAGGATGGTGCAGAGGAGGGGGTTGTCACCGGATCGTCGACTACCATGTTCTCCATTGGCATGTCGTCGTCCTCCGGCTGCCTGCCGGCTTGGTCCGTCGTTCGCCTGTCTCAAAGAGAGCTGGAGCGTGAGGAAGCCACGGTGGGAAGTAGTGGTGTGGACAGGAGAAAGGGAACGGAGGCGGATGACTGCGGCTATGGCCGGTGCAACAGTTCATATAGCAATGGTGGGCGGTGGAGGGACAGACATGTGGCACCGGAGTAGCCACCTCGGCAACCACGTATCATTAATGTGGGCAGCAGACGGACAGACGGACGACACTTATGTCGTTTGAAGCGGAGCAATCGCCTGCACCGGGAAGCAGGGCAGGCAGCGCTGACCGTTTCGGGCAAAAAGTGCACACGGGTGAGGGAGGCGGTCTGGGTGGGCTAGGGCAGTTCAGACTCATGCATGGCAGCGGTCGGTGCAGCAGCCGGACATGTTGGCTCGCCAACGAGCTCGCCGAGCTGAGCGACGACAATCAGACGATGGACATAGCTTCCAACCAGGAGCCGGCGCCACTGTCCAAGCCGGTTCATGCCGTGTTCACCATAGAGCAGGTGCCACCGCACTTCGACGCCCTAATGGCGGAAGAGCTACGAGCGTAGGAGGACCTGTGCTGCCACCTCTATCTCCTCAACGAGCACCAGTGAACAAGCGAACGACAATGCCGTCATGGACATGTGGCCCTATGATCCTTGCTTCCTGAATGAGCAGCGAGCGCTGTATCAGACCATCCGTAGGGCCCGCGAGGCCCACTCTGTCATCCTTCGAGTTCTTGCGCTCGTCGTGGCGCCGCCGTCTCGCGTTGTCAACATGGTCAACGGACATGAGGAATGAGGAGATGATTTTACTTGGAGAGGATGACAGTAGGGACCCACCAGGGTCATAGCCGCACGTACGCAAGTGCCTCCTTATTATATACAACTATAACTTTTTTTGCTTTCTCCTGGTTTCCTGACATCACGGTCCCACACCATTGTCAAGCTATGTAGTCAATAAACGAGGAAATTGCACAAGGAGCGGCCGACAGCTGGGACCAAGCAGCTCGAGCAGTATTTTCGTTTTTGAGGTGTGAGCACTGCAAAGTTTTTCTTGAGCGATGTTTTCATTGTTATTCAGAGGAGAGCAGGGTAATAACTGGGCGGGCTATGGCCCATCTAGCCTAGGCCAGATATTAATTTTTTTCAAGCTAAAAATGGCTAGCCTAGCTATACTTTTTTAGGAATACCTAGACAAGGTCAACTTGTTATTCTCCGCCCCGTTGGGCTGCAACTCTTTCCTAGGAGGGATGCATTAGGCTTAACAAAAAATGGGCTTTAAGAAATAATAAATGGAATGTAATTATAAAAACTAGGCAGTAACTATAAAAAATGCACCAAACACGTAATTAGTTTATAAAATGTTATTTTTGGATTTTGAAAATTTTAATTTAATTAGTTGTTTCACGCACAATATTTCGTTGGATTTTTACGCAATAGAAATTTATATTGAAATTGTATTTAATATGAATAGAAATTTCGGGATAAAAATATTTCGGATTCCATCAAAATGTGGGAAATTTTATCGAATTCTGTTTTGAGCGGTTGGTTGAAATTATTAACCGTTGTCCTAGCTAGAAAATGGCCTGTACTTTTAACAAACTGTAAATGGGTTGTAGTAAATTCCACTAGAATTCAAAAATGGGTTGCACGTTCTTACAAATTGCAAATGGGCTATAAGTTCTCTGCCACACACTTGTGGGCCTACTAAGTTGACGCGTCCCCTAAAAAAGTAAGTTGACGCGTATGCAAGGCTTTGTCAACTTATAGTCAACACATGGTTCTAGCAGTAGTGGCCGTTGGATGTCCATCCAATGGATGTCGTGCTTCTTCTTCAATCTCGAATATTGTCGGTGTACAAAAGTAGGGGCTCTCCTTTTGACCCCTTTACTTGTGCACGGGCAGTCAGAGCCACGCGCCGCGGCCATCCTTAGTAGGGCAGAGGAGGGAAGCCGGAGAGAAGCCAAGGCACAAGACAACCAAGGCAACGCCAAGACCGGAAGCACAAGATCCTTGCCGAGGCGGCCCCCCGCAGCCCCGGCAAGAGCCTTGCCGGGGCAACTTGCCCGATGCCACTGGAGTGAACCACCCTTGAACCCACCGGATCCAACCCAACCAACTACGTTGGAACCAGGGCTCGGGAGGCGCCTCTGTGGTGGCATGCAAATCTTCGTCAAACTCGTAAATATACGAGTTCAGATGAGGACTAGAAGACAGCCACCCTCGGCAGGATCCTAGCCGAGGAAATCCACAAGACCCCCGGCAAGACCCTTGCCGAGCCCCCGGCAAGACCCTTGCCGAGGGCGTCCGCAGGGCCACTGCCAGGCTCGCACCAGCCAAGACTCCGCCGCCGTTCGCATGCAGCTGCCAGCCCAACCAACTGGGCAGGCACCTGTGTGGCAACATGCAGCTTCCAGGCCAAATCAGCAAGCACCTGCGTGGCGGCATGCAGATCTTCCTAAAGGCCCTACCACCGCGCCACCTCAGCTACCTGCCTGCCTACATGGCGCTGCATGCATCGTCAACCTGGGCGCGTGTCGAAGTGAGGCAAAATGGCGACGGACGGGACATGCCTCGTTCCTGTCCCCGATAAAGCTAATGGACACCTACGTAGTGCATTTAATGCACTTTGTCCCGTAATGCCGTGCGATAAGCTCGCGCACTGTAGTCCTTTCCACCTTCTGTGTGCCACGGTGGCAGCCCCTTTTTCCTATAGAAGGAGGCCCGAGGCGACCAGGAGAGGGATTTGGCTTTTTGGAACAGGACAACCACCGTAGCTAGTTCAGAAAGCTTAAGAACATCTAATACATCCACCAAAGCAGGACTAGGGTTTTACGCGTTCTCGCGGCCTGAACCTGGGTAAAGGATCCGTGTGCTTGCTCCTAAACCTGCTCTTCTCACGACCCCGCGCCCGTTGACCGTAGAAGGGATCCTAGTGATCCCATAGGTGTCGTTCTCACCGACAGATATTCTAGCTTTAGCCACCCAAAAAATGATTCCTCCCCCTGACAACTGGGGCGCACTGTTTCAGAGGTTGACCTGTGGGCCTACTAAGTTGACTCATACCAAGGGCTTTGTCAACTTAGTTAATATAAACGATTCTAGCTGCAGTGACCGTACGATATCCATCCAACGGCCGTCGAGCTTCTTCAACCTCTGGTCTTCTTGCTCCAGCCACCCAAACCAGCGTCGGCCATGCCGCCTGCTCCTGCATCCCGTGTCCGGCTGTGCTGCCGCGGAGGCCTCACCGCCCCTACTATTCCCACCGTTGGCCAGGCCTTGCAGCGATGGCAGCCTCACACCGCAGCCGAACCACTGAACCCTCATACTCCACTCCATGTGGGCATTCATTGCCGTGTCTTCCTCGGCTCCACGGTGTCCCCTTCCTAGGCCTCGCCGTCGTCCACCGCCTTGGTGCCCTTGGCGCAGTGTGGTCAATGTGGTCAGTGAACGACTTCCATCGGAAGAGTACTGTACGTGGAGAGGCTGATAGTTGGGTCCACGGCCGTGCCACCTTATTACGCGGAAAACAATGATTCCTCCACCTGATAGCAGGGACCCACCGGACGGCCCACCATATTTCGCGTAAACAAACGTTTCCCCCTGAATGCTGGGACCCACCAGCTACATCTTCGCATGCAACGAAGTGCCTGACAGTCGGGATCCACCTGGTTGAAGCGTACGTAGCGTTGTCATTCTGGCCGCGAACGTGTACGTACATACGATCGGTGTGTCTGTAGACTGTAGTGATGAATCATGGCCGTGTAAGGAAGGGCACGTGTCGTAGTAGAGGTGCGCACATGTCGTAGTACAAGCGTGCACGTAGCATGTACACGTACGTACAACGGCCAGGGTGCAAGAAAGTAAATACGACCACGTACATACATACAGGCGAGGTCTCGAACGCCTACTCGCGCATACATACAGCCATGTCTCATGTACATGGCTGGGTCGGAATAGAGAAACTGCCTTGTCGTCGTGTTCATCGGGAGGCAACGGAATACGTCGTGTTCATCGGGAGCCAATTGGATTGGATGGAACAGCCGATGGAAACGAGGCTTGGCGTACCACAGAACAGAGGAAATGGCCTTGGCCGGCCAAAATGGGATCCTATTCATCGGGAGGGGTCTGGCGTACCGCAAAACGGAGGAAACAGACTTCTCTTGGGCCTCCTACGGTCGAAACGGGGTCCTGTTGATTGGGGGGTGTGGCGTACCGCAAAACGGGACTCCACGGGATATTGTTCATCTCCACCGTCGACCTCCTCCAGCCTCCACGGGCTACTGTTCATCTACCGTCGACCTCCTCCAGTATCAACCTACGACTGTTCATCCACGGGCTCCTGTTCATCCAGCCTCCACCGCTCCTCCACCGACTACTGTTCAACCAGCACTCTCCACGGGTCCTATTCAACCACCCCTTCACGGGCTACTGTTCATCCAGCCCTCCAGCGCTACTGTTCAACCAACCCTCCACCGGCTACTGTTCAACCAGCCCTCCACGGGGTCCTGTTCATCCAGCCCTCCACACACGGCCGTGGTCCTGTTCATCCAGCCCTCCACACACGGCCCTGGTCCTGTTCATCCAGTGGGAACGGCCTCTGCTACAAGAGGGTCCTGTTCATCCAACCCCCACCGGGAACTATTCATCCAAACCCCCCAACAATGCTCACTGTTCATCCAGAGGCAGCATCGATTGTCTTCAGTTAGCAGCAGTGTGGCAAAGGAATCGCTCGATCGGGTAAAGTTAACAACCATCGATCGATCGCTCGGGTTCAGTAATGCATAGCCTGCAGTGCAATCGCTCGGATTCACTAGGCAAACGCCTCGCTCAGGTTCAGTTAGAGCCCAACGCCTCGCACCCACGCGCGTACGTGTACGAGAAATGCGCATCGCTCGGCCCCCGACCACCCACCGTAACCGGGAACTCCCCAATATTTTCCTCGCCCTCGCTTCTATCATGGTTTTTTCCGTCATGCACGGCCCAAAGAATGTCATGCAGCTGCGTCTCCGGCCCGCCCAGGACGAAAAGCCCATTTTCTGTCATAGAAGTAGGAGCCCACCACATCTATGATGATACCAGGTTTTGTCACAATTATCGTCATAGAAGTGTCATAAGCATGCACTACTGCAGAATGCTGCTAACGCGACACTACGATCAGAGACCCTTCGACGAAACTGTGTGCTATGCAATAATCGCAAACGGTGGTGTAAAAAAATGTCCAAAAAGGTGCAAAATGTTTGCGATGAAGCATGCATCAAATATGGTTTAGCTTTTGGTTGCGTGTGCGATGCAGGGCATACGGTTCAGTTCAATTAACTATTTGCGATGATGAGGAACAAAAGAAATGGGCAGCCAGATGAAGGTGTGTGTGATATACAGCATACGGTTCACTCGGATAAACTGTTTGTGATTAGGCAACACAAAAGAAATGGTCAGTCAGATCAAGGTGTGTGCAATATACGGCATGTGGTTCAATCAGATAAATTGTTTGCTTTGAGCCAAGAGAACAGAAACTGTTCAATATAACAGGATGTGTGTTATACGTGACAAAGAGGTCTGTAATCAGAAACATGTGCGAAGACTGATAATAACACAGACGATTGTTGCTAATAAGTCACGTGTGTTGTGGGCAAACGCTTGGTTGTATACAATTGTCAGCGATTGATGAAATAATCACCGATGGGTTCCCCAGTATGCTCTGTGTGCGATGTCATTGCACATAGAACAACGTCATATGTACTTATAACTTATAAGGACTTGATTCCATAAACAAATTGAACATCCAATTACATATGTGGCTAGTACGCACATGACCTTTGCACACACCAAAGTACGTTCCAAAATGCCTAGGAAACTCAAATAATCTATTAAAAGGCAAAATTAAGTGTGAATAATTCCATATTTTTAGGACGACGCTACTATAGTTGCATGTTGCCTCTGTAGAATAAATCAAGGTAGGAAGAGACAGTGTATGTCGTTTCACACACATAGGTGACAAGGTCCCTCTCGGAACCATGAGCCTTTTTGAGAGAAGCTCCGGTTTGTAAGAAGTTTGTACCAAAACTTGTCCCAAATTGGACTAATTTTTTACCATGGCATGATGGTGCTATGTCATAACACCATGCCAAGTTTCATAATTTTGAGGCAAGTTTTGGATTTACAGTAATTTTAAACCAGGTTTCTCAATGTTTACTATCGAGTCGGCACCGCCCTGGATAGGCTTTTTCCTCGTGGGTCCCAAATGACAAATCCAAATTTGTCACTACCATGCAGCTTTTTTATTAATAATTACAACCCATTTGGTGTGCTAGCTAAAAATATGTTTGTGGGTCCTGGTGGGCGCTAAGAACTTGCGGTTCTGTAATGAACAAATATCTCAAGGATCTCGTGAGAGTGAGGCTCTTTCCCTATGTTGTGAATGCTTATAATATTTATGTCTTAATTAAAGAAATGGCAAGCCATTGGCCCAGTATGAAAGAAAATGTGGGTCAAACCCTAGTTGAAAAGGGCAACAATGTCTAACTCCAGCTTACAAAAGGTACAAAAGCACAAGGATTAATTGTTCATCAGGTTTACACATAACCCAGATTGAATAGGACAATGACAACTAACTCAACCAAAGTTTTTGACAATTACAATCAAATGGATCAGTGTGATCCATCAAATCTAGATCCCAATACAATAATTTTGCTGCTCCATGATGACCACAAGCTATTGTAAATAGAAGCCGAACACGATCAGAAGCCCTTAGGTCCACCTCAAACTTCTTTTTATGCTCTTCAACACTTGCAGCCATGAGTAATTTCTTGTTGAGAAACTTAATCCTCACGGACAATAGTGCCCTCGCATTCAACATAAAGAATCTGACAAAGCTAGTGTTTGCACTATTGGATGAATATCGTTCCAGCGTTACTGTCTTCAAACGAATGTCATGAGATCTGAGAAAATCCCCGTGCTCATCAACCATCGATTGGTTATACCTTTTTCTCCATGTGTTGTTGCCTAAATAGAGATGCAGATTGAAAACAGTTAATGTCTAAAAAAGATTATGTTGAAAGAGTGATAGCTGAATGATTAATTATATTACATTATATATGGGCTTTTAATGTGCGTGAAATCATCACCTTTATATACAAATTCTCCAGACATGGAAAGCATTGCAGCAAGGCAATAATGATGTTGAGATCAAAACACCACATACTAATATATAAGGTCTTGACTGAATCCACCACCACTGATAGGATGGACAAGCACTTCATTGAGCATAGAACATAATATTAGCACGGAAAGTGTACTCCAAGATGATACTTAACTTATGCACACAAATGAAAAATGCAGATTACAAAAGTGTACGTGAATAATACATAGTAACTCAGTAGGTGTGGAGGCAAACACCATCTCGAATCATTTAAACGGATCATGAATTGCACCCAAGGTTTCTAGTTTAGGAGCAGAGACCACATTTATTTGCTTAGGTTTATAACAACAATCAAGGAACAACCTTTGAAGTGAAGGGGCATCTTTGATGATGAGCTCATGTCCTCCAAAACTAATTCCAATGCTTACAAGGTGAGGTGACTTTAGTTTGAGACAAGGGATATTGATTCCTGCTCCAAAAACAAGCACCAAACGCTCCAGTGCAGGGCAGCTGGAGTGGATGATGTTGTGTAGTGAGGCCTCGTACAGATGAACCAACACAAGCGCAAGTTTTTTCAGCAGTGGCAGTCGAAGCATTTGTACCAGATTGTCTGCTAGATGGCACCGGGTCAAGGTGGCGGTGCAGAGAGAGGAGGAAAACCATGAGATGGGCATCAATGGTGAGTGCACATATGTAGCTATTGGTGGTAACCTATCGCTGTAGTAATGGTAGAACTCAAGCTGCTGGAGTTTATCAAATTGACGGGAAGTCAGACAGACGGCCACCACGCAGGGTATGTCTAGTAGGTAGCATGTCGGGATGCAGATGCATTGAACGGAGCCCCCGTGGCAGGAGATGATGGCTTCGGGGAGTTCAGAATCATCATCGACAGATAGCTGACGACACTCGAGATTAAGAGGCATGGTGCGCCATAGAGTGCGCCACCGAGATGCAAGGACTTGTGTGCGACAACCGTCCTTGGTGGGGATAAGGGAGATGATCTCCCCAAGGATGTCGTCCGGGAGATCGCTAATGCGGTCCGCCGGATTTTCTACTGGTTCCTCAGGTCCAGGGGGCGCTTCTGGCCACACAGCCGGGTCCAAGATCTACATCCGGTGGCGGCGCTAGACGGAGCCTCATCTGTGTACATACCAATCTGAAAGAAAAAATGGCATAACATGTAGGACATTAGAAATCAATTCTCAAGATCAGGAAGAAAAAAGGCACAAACATATATGTAGGTGACTGACCGGTTTTCCGTCGGAGTCGCAGTTATTGCCGGAGTTGTTGTTGACCTTCGGCTCCGGCTGGGGGGGAGGGCACGATGGCGACGATGAATTCAAGGTCTTGCTGCTGCCCGCATGAGACCTTGGCGGCGGTGACGGAAACCTCTGTGGCCAGCTTGACGCGTTGTGTGGGTGCTTCACCAGCCCCGGCGTCGCCACTCCCTCCGATGGTGCGCTTCGGCGGCATCGTCATACACTCCGGAGTCCAGACATCGGTGACCACTGTGGACCGGGGGTGCGGCCGCCTATTATGGCCGGTGGCTCGGGCACGCAATTAATACGGACCAGTGGGAGCGAGGCAGGCTGCGGTCAAAAGTTGTCTTGCCTCCCAGTGAGCCTGCGCGGCGGACGTCTGCCATTCCTACCATCATTTCACATAGCTACTCGCACGCCTCCCCATCAATACACACACCTGCACGCACGCCTCCCGGTATGCCTGCGTGGCGGACTGCTCGCATGTGTCCCGTCAACTGACGCCTGCTCGCACGGCACACGGGCCGTGTGGCAGCACATATTTTTTTGGTTTATTTTCCGCCGCTTTACTGCTTCACTGAACTGTTTGCATTGAAGAGATGCACAAATCCCGCGTTGAACATCTCGCACGCTTCCCGGTGAACCTGCGCACCGGACGAGTTTTCGATTAACTAGAATTTAAAAACCAGGCATCTCAATGTTTTGCCGGCAATCAACGGTGCCCCGGTGTTTGAAATTCATTCCCATTTCTTGCATGGGACGTAAGCATGCACCCAAGGACACAGATTTGATTTTCAACCAATTTATATGCATTGAAAACTGTGTGAAATTATGCATTGAAAACTCAGTTAATGCATAAAAATGTCCAAACGAACTCCGAAAAATCACAAAAATTCACACAACACTCCTGTTGTTCTATGTTGACATGAGAATTTTTTTGAAAGCAATAAGAGACAATGGATATCGTTTCGTCCCCAAAGGTGGGACGTTCCCTACCGAAAACCATCATGCTTGTTGTGAGAAGCTCCGATTTGTGAGAAGCATATACCCAACCTGCCCCAAATGGGACAAAATTTGTACCACGACATGTTGATGCCGCTCCATGATAGCATGCCAAGTTTCATGAATTTCAGACGAGTTTTGGATTTACTAGAATTTAAAAACCAGGCATCTCAATGTTTTGCCGGCAATCAACGGTGCCCCGGTGTTTGAAATTCATTCACATTTCTTGCATGGGACTTAAGCATGCAATCAAGGACACAAATTTGATTTTTTTTCCAACCAATTTATATGCACTGGAGCATGTGCATGTAGTTCAAATTGAATTATGCACATAAATGCATTGAAAACTCAGTTAATGCATAAAATGTCCAAACGAACCCCGAAAAATCACAAAAAATCACACACACTCCTATTGTTTTATGTTGACATGAGAAAAAAACTTGAAAGCAATAAGAGGCAATGGACATCGTTTCGTCCCCAAAGGTGGAACGTTCCCTACTGAAAACCATCATGCTTGTTGTGAGAAGCTCCGGTTTGTGAGAAGCATATACCCAAACCTGCCCCAAATGGGACACAATTTGTACCACAGCATGTTGATGCCGCTCCATGATAGCATGCCAAGTTTCATGAATTTCAGATGAGTTTTGGATTTACAAGAATTTACAAACCAGGCATCTCAATGTTTTGCCGGCAATCAACGGTGCCATGGTGTTTGAAATTCATTCCCATTTCTTGTATGGGACCTAAAGTTGCACCCAAGGACAAAGATTTGATTTTTCAATGAAATTATATGCACTGGAGCATGTGCATGTAGTTCAAATTTGAATTATGAACATAAATGCATTGAAAACTCACTTAATGCAAAAAAATGTCCAAACTAACCCTGAATAATTACAATTCTTTTATGATCACTGCAGATAAAAGGTCTAGCAATTCAAACACCGTCCACGGCCGCTGTGACCCCATTATGTAATTCAAATCAAGACCAAAAATCAAGTTGATCCCACACAGTTTATTATAACCAACCGTGCGAGATGCATCACAAAATATCTTCGGACCGTGTCTGAATAAGGGACCGTGTCTGATGACACTTTCCGTGCCAGCTTTTTGTCTGAAGCGATTCCAAATTTTTGGCTTCCAAGGAAATATCTACCTACCCGCCCCTCCCCCTTACCAAAAGCCACATTTCCCCTCTTTCCGCCTTCCTTTACAAGTTGAAACCTTCACTCCTTGCTTGCAGCTCCGCCGCCTCCTCGCTGGCGACCATCCTTCACACTGCTCGGCCTCTTCTATCCAGGTATGTAATCCACACCCGACCCCCATCCTCTTCCTCCTTCCACATTCCACATGCCCCGACCGCCAGCGTGAGTGCGACACCTTTCATCCAAATCACCGACCCCTCCACCAAAAAAGTGCTGGCCTAAGCCATGGTGCACGCAATATAGCCAGGACCTCAAGGAGCATTTAGCAGCGGAGAAGCAAATAGCGGACGCACGCGCAGATGAGGTCGCGATGGTTGCCATTCGTGCTGACCCCTAGATCTTGGAGGAGCACCTCGCCGTCGAGGCCACCATTAATGCCTTGCGCGCCGATGCTGCGACGAAGTTGGCTGCTTTAAACGACAGTTCATGGCGTTTTCTCGAGGCCACCGTCGGTGCCTTCGACGAAGACTACGAGGTGTTTTCTCAGCGTGCACGTGCTTACCTCATCTCGAGAGCTAGCAGGTTGGTGCCCGAGCGGCTCAGGCAACTCACCACTACAACGAGGGCACCCATGATGCGGAGGCCTCGCCCTCTTCCATGTCCAAGGAGCCAATCGTCAACGATATCTCCGACAATGAGGAGTAGCTTGCCTTATTAGCTCACTATAAGGACCCATGTTCCGTTTGCTAGCTACTACCTTTCCTTAACAAATTCGAGTGAATTGTGCTATCTACTTTTACCATGCAATCTTCTGCTATAGTGTATATGTTCTATATGTCGTGCAATGTGGTGTTCAATTAACTGCTTGGTTCAATTCTGCAAATGTGATGTTCAATTCTTCAGGGTGCAATATTTCCAAGTTGTTAAGCATGCTTGGTTTGGTTAACTGTCTGATCTTCTATTAGGAGTATGTTATATTGTTCAATTGGTGTTTAGTTAACTGCTTGGTTCATTTGTTGTGGCTTGGTTCACTTGTTGTGGTGTTTACTTAACTGATTGGTTCAATTCTGCAATGCGATGTTTAATTGTTGTGGCTGCATTCTGTTATTGTATACCATGTGAGGAATATATCGAATTTGGCTGTACTAAATACACGAGAAACAAATACAATTGCTATATTTCCAACTTGTTAAGCATGCTTGGTTTTGTTAACCGTCTGATATTCTATTAGGAGTATGTTATATTGTACAATGTGGTGCTCAGTTAATGTTTGGTTCATTTCTTGTGGTTTTTAGTTAACTGCTTGGTTCAATTCTGCAATGCGATGTTCAATTGTTGTGGTTGCATTCTGTTATTGTATACCATGTGAGGAATAAATCGAATTTGGATGCACTTAATACATGAGAAACATATACAAGTGCTATATTTCCTAGTTCTTAATCATGCTTGGTTTGGATAAATGGGTTTTCCATGTGGCTTGAATTAATCTGATGAATCTGCAATGTGCTTATTTATCATCAACATATTTTACTGATAGCATGCGAACCCTTACTTAACCTGATGACTAACTACCTTATATGTGTTGCAGGGAAACAATGGGAAGCACTGAGGTTTACAAGATGGTACTAACTATTATACCTTGCCTTTTTGTATTCCTTTACCCCATTTTTAATATAGAGAATATATTTATGCACATACTTATTTTTAGGCTTCACTGATGATTACCTCTCAAACCACCTCTGTGGTCAGGAGGCGGGGAAATTTTTCATACAACACCCACGGTTCAATATTGAAGTGTTCCTGAAGAGATCGAAGGATGGACGGTCAATCATCCACAGGCACTGGCCTAAAGTTGCAAAGACCTTCAACATGAATGAAGGCTCGGTATTCACCTTCCGCTTCGGCCGTTTTCCAGATGAGATGCATCTCTCTATGTACCGTCTATGATGCTAATTTTGAAAGGTTCTAGATGTTGCATGTGAAACTTGCTGCTGGTTCAGTTGTGTAATGGGGTAGCTGAGTGCTGAAGCTATATCATGTTGTACTCTGATGTATTTCAATTATGAAATCCAGCTTCCTTAATATGGAAATGGAATATATTATGTGCTTAATACGAATGTCAATTGGATTGGTAAATGGATTATTAATAATAGGGCAATTAGCCCGCTAATTGTCCAATTAGCTTACTAATTGGGGTTTCCTATTGCAAACGGTTAATGAGAAACCACCGTGGGCGATGACCTCAGGCAATGCACATAGTTTCTAGGAGTAAACCATGTTGGATCAATGAACAATCACACATGACATTTTCTTCAACACTGTTTGCGTTACGCCACCTTGCGCAAATGTTTTCCTTGTAGTGACTGTGTGGGATGTACTTACGGCCGGAAATGATTTCGCCTGTATAATTGTATTTTTGGCACTACTATACGTATTTCTATATTTGAGTGCTCGCCGATAGGACACGACCTCATTTTGCCGGGCGTGTGTGCCAGGAGGGCATATCCCCAATGGTTTCTGGGTCATGTGGGAAGGACCCCCCTATCGCCCACACTCACTTGGCGATGGTTCCGATTGCCGTCGCAGAAAGGGGTTAAAAACCATTTGTTTAGGACCGACGCGCACCAGTGATGACATAATTTTTTTTCGTTCGGCCCAAAATGCCACGGATGTGTCTTTTTGTTTTGTAGTGTTGAAAACTCCAGCACACAAAACTCAATAGAAAACTCATGAGATCCGTTAGTATAACAAGCAAATCATAAACTTTAGGTACTGTTATAAAGCCATTCATGTTTTATTATTGCATAATACCTACTGTATTCTAATTTCACCATGACTTATACCCCCTGATACAATTCATAGATTCATTAAACAAGCAAACTATGCAACGAAAATAAAAAATGTCAAAATTAGAACAATCTGTAATGATATGAACAAACACAATACTTATGTAACTCCAAATTCTGAAAAATTATTTAAACATGGACAATTTTTATATAAATCATGTGTAAAAAATTCAGAATTTTACCACGTCCAGTGAATTAAAACAATTCTACTACTCGGGCCAAAACTTTCTGCTTTTCATAAAATCAAATCAAGTATCAACCAAATCATCCCAAAGACTTTACTTGTCACAAACACTAATTTAAACACAAAATCATAACCATAACAGTAGCATAATTGTGTGCACACTCAAAACAAAAAACAAAAAGGAAAAATAAAGATAACTATTGGGTTGCCTCCCAACAAGCATTATTGTTTTACGCCCCTAGCTAGGCGTAAGGCATAGTTTCACGTGTTGTCATCCTTCAAATTAATTTCATAGGTGTACCTCATAATAGATTCATATGGTGGCTTAATTTTATTTCTAGGGGAGTGTTCCATTCCTTCCTTTAATGGAAATTGGAATCTTATATTAACTTCTAGCATATCAATAATATCACCTATGATACGTAGGAAAGGCCTACCAAGTATTATAGGACAAGACAGATTGCAATCAATATTAAGCACAATGAAATCAATGGGAACATAATTTATATTTGCAAGAATAAGAACATCATTTATTCTACCCAAAGGTTTCTTAATATTGGAATCCGCAAATTAAGGGAACATTCATCCAAATCATGAAGGCCTAGCACATCACATAAAGATTTTGGTATAGTGGAAATGCTAGCACCCAAATCACATAAAGCATTGCACTCTTAATTTTTAATCTTTATATTAATATTAGTTTCCCATTCATCATATAATTCCCTAGGTAATGAAACGTCCGGACGAGAAAAGAAGGGGGTTTTCCTGCATGCTTTCCACCCCGACTCTCCCTCCTATGATGCACCGGGGGGAAACCCTAGCCGTCAGGCCTTCGGCCCCGCCTTCCTGCCCTCCTCCCCGCCGCCGCCGGTAGGTGCTCATGGGCATAGCGCTGGTGGCACGGTGGCGGTGGGGCCCTTCCTCATCCTCAGTCGTGGGGGCCTACGTGGGGCGGTGACCTCGGGCGGCGGTGTTGGGCGGCTACGGGGCCTAGCGGCGCGGTGGCGGGGGCGTGGTGCGCCCGGCTGGCGGCGATGCGCCGGTGTCCTGCTTCCCTAGCGCAGCATGGTGGTTGCGGAGTGTAACGCCCTCGGTGCGGCTATATCTCCCATGTGTCGAAGCATGACTTAGAGGCATAACCGCATTGAAAGCAATGTCGCAAGTGAGGTAATCTTCACACAACCCATGTAATACATAAGGGAAAGAGATACATAGTTGGCTTACAATCGCCACTTCACACAATTACATGAATAAAGCATTACATCAACCAGATACAATCAAGGTCCGACTACGGAACCAAAATAAAGGAAGAACCCCAAATGCGACAAGGTCCCCGATCGACCCCAACTAGGCTCCACTACTGACCAACTAGAACGAAACAACACAAAGGACAAGATCTTCATCAAGCTCCTCCTTGAGCTTGGTTGCGTCATCTGCACAGTTCAACGTCACCTGCAAGCTGGTTTTGGAAGTATCTGTGAGCCACGGGGACTCAGCAATCTCGCACCCTCGCGATCAAGACTATTTAAGCTTATGGGTAAGGTAAAGGTAATATGTGGAGCTGCAGCAAGCGACTAGCATATATGGTGGCTAACCTGTTCGCAAAAGAGAGCGAGAAGAGACAACAAAGCACGATCGAGAAACTATGATCAAGAAGTGATCCTAGAACAACCTACGTCAAACATAACTCCAACACCGTGTTCACTTCCCGGACTCCGCCGGAAAGAGACCATCACGGTTACACACGCGGTAGATGCATTTTAATTAAGGTCAACTTCCGGTTTTCTACAACCGGACATTAACAAATTCCCATCTGCCCATAACCGCGGGCACGGCTTTCAAAAGTTCAAATCCCTGCAGGGGTGTCCCAACTTAGCCCATGACAAGCTCTCACGGTCAACGAAGGAATAGACCTCCTCCCGAGACATTCCGATCAGACTCGGTATCCCGGTTCTTCAAGGCATCCTCGACAATGGTAAAACAAGTCCAGCAAGACCGCCCGATGCGCCGACATCCTGATAGGAGCTGCACATATCTCGTTCTCAGGGCAACACCGGATGAACACTACGTACAGCTAAAACCAGCCCTCAAGTTTCCCCGAGGTGGCGCCGCAAGTGGCTCTAGTTTGGACCAACACTTAGACAAGCACTGGCCCGGGGGGGTTAAAATAAAGATGACCCTCGGGATGCGCGACTCCCAAGGGAAAAAGGCTAGGTGGCGAATGGTAAAACCAAGGTTGGGCCTTGCTGGAGGAGTTTTATTCAACGCGAACTGTCAAGGGGTTCCCATTATAACCCAACCGCATAAGGAACGCAAAATCCGGGAACATAACACCGATATGACGGAAACTAGGGCGGCAAGAGTGGAACAAAACACCAGGCATAAGGCCGAGCCTTCCACCCTTTACCAAGTATATAGATGCATTAATTAAATAAGATATATTGTGATATCCCAACAAAATATATCCATGTTCCAACACGAAACAAGCTCCAATCTTCACCTGCAACTAACAATGCTATAAGAGGGGTTGAGCAAAGCGGTAACATAGCCAAACAATGGTTTGCTAGGACAAGGTGGGTTAGAGGCTTGGTTCAACAATTTAGGAGGCATGATAAGCAAGTGGTAGGTATCGCAGCATAGGCATAGCAAAAGAGTGAGCAACTAAGCAAGCAAAGATAGAAGTGATTTCGAGGGTATGGTCATCTTGCCTGAAATCCCGCAAGGAAGAAGAACGAGTCCATGAAGGATACAAACGGACGTAGACGAATGGGTCCTCACAAACGCGACGTTACCAGAACGGAGAAGCAAACACCGGAAACAAGCACACAACATAGTAAACACACAACACATGAACATGGTATGATATGCGGGATGCGGTATGCGATGCATATGCATGATTTGACAAGAGATGAATGAACCTGGCCTCAACTTGGAAATCCAAGTGTTCCACTGGAAAGGTGAGATGAAATCGCTTGAAAACGATATAAGGAACGCCGGAATCGGAGTTACGGTTTGGAAATGGCAAGCAATTCAAATATGGCACCGGTATGCGATTTACAGCAAGTAGCCATCTAAATGCAATAAGATGAACATGCTACAGCACTCAAACATGGCAACAAAATACATGGCAGGGATCCATTCATGAAGCTTAACAAAAGAGGAACACTGAGCTACGGCCAATTCATCCATTAACAGGTTCAAACAAGCATGGCAAAAGTGCAAACGGCAAACAGATTTCAGACTTAGTGAAATTAACACTAGTCTGGAATTTCAGATCAGGTAGCACTCTTTGGAACATCAAAACTATATGCTATAGGACCTGAACATGGCAAAGTAAAGCATGGCATGGAGCTACTCAAAGAGCTTAAAAAAAGTCCCTTAGTGACCTTAAGCCAAAAGGGATCAGAAAATACATTTGCAAGCATATGAACATGGCAAAAACATAATCAGTTCTCAGACTTGGTGAAAACTGGGACATGCTGAAACAGATATCAAGTAGGCATGTTTACGAGCTCGATGCACTCACTACAGAGCATTTCATGACAATCTAAGCATACGCCCATCAAGAATACACATTATTCAAGCTAGACATGGCAAGAACAATATCATAGCATGCACGGATCAACTACAACATCATCGGCAAAATCGCGAACAAGTGGACAATCTGCCCAGATTCACGAAATGACAAAAGTAGAGCTCGATTGACTCAAGCTAGGGTGCTCCATAATTACAAACAAAGACATGGATGGATAGAGCACTACAAGGTTAACAAATCATCCTTACTGATCATCCTCCAAAGAGGCACGGATCACTAGGAAACAACATGAACATATGGCATCATGCGATAAACAGACCAAGGACTTAGTGGAAATGCTAAGTCCCTGAAATCAGCATTAACAAGTGCACCACTTTACAAACTTGTGCTAGTCACCACACACATCACAAAAATACATGGGTTGCACCTCTTGAAAGATGGCAAAACATATAACAAAACACATGTAGAGCTCATGGGCATATCATGCACACAATAATCATGGCAAAGAAGACAAATATCTAAATGGAGCAGCAGATCTGACAATTATCTCAAGTAGCACTCTTCTAACAGAATTTCGGGCATCAAGATGAACTCAAATGAAAATGATGCAATGAGATGAAATGATGTACTCTTCGAGGCGAACATTTTGATATGCCATATGCATGAATCGGAGCTACGGATGCAAAGTTACAGCACGATGAACATGGGCATATAAATCTGGAAATTTTGGGGACTTAGTAGAAATTCAGTGAGCGACGAATAGTTAAAACGCGCACGCGCGGGTTTTAGAGGGGCTGCTCAACGACGGGCTTCGGCCCACGAGGAGGGAAGAGGCAGGACGAGGCTGGGCCGATGGAGATGGGCCTGGACGAGGTCGGGCCCAGGTGCGACACTCCCCTCGTCGTCTCCTTCCTCCGACTGCAGGAGGCAGGAGGCCGTGGCGGTCAACGGCGGCCGGGCACGGCAGAGATTGGCGGGAATGGACGGATCCAGAGGAGAGGGTGCCGGATCCGTCCTTGGAGCATCTCCAAACGGCGTCGGGAGCGGATCGGGGCGACGACGCGCTTCCTGTCGAAGTACAGAGAGAGAGAGAGAGAGAGAGAGAGAGAGAGAGAGAGAGAGAGAGATGAGAAGAGATCGAGAGAGAGCGAGAGAAAAGCCAGAGACAGGGAGACGGGGAGGCACGAGCTCACCGGGATGGCGGCGCTCCGGCGCAGTGCTCGTCGATGGTGGCGAGGCAGCAGGGTTCGAGGGACAGCGCGGTGGAGGCGCTGGTGAGGTCGGGCGGCGGAGTGCGGGCCCGGCGCGGCCCGATTCGGCCCCGGGGCGGGCCGGATCTGGGCCCCAGGCGGCGGCGGCGAAGTGGGGCTCTGCGTGGTGACGTGGCGGGCTGTGATTGGCTGAGGAGGGCGGCGCGGACATGTCCGGTGGCGCGGGAGTTTTGTCCGGGCGCGAGGTAGAGGAAGGTTAGGGTTAGACCGCGAATTTCGGGGGGAGGGACATATTTATAGGTAGAGGGAGCTAGGAGAGTCCAAAAGAGGTACGGTTTTCGGCCACGCGATCGTGATCGAACGACCGAGATGATGGAGGAGGTTTAGGTGGGTTTTGGGCCAAATTGGAAGGGTGTTGGGCTGCAACACACACAAGGCCTTTTCGGTCCCTCGGTTAACCGTTGGAGTATCAAACGAAGTCCAAATGATACGAAACTTGACAGGCGGTCTACCGGTAGTAAACCAAGGCCGCATGACAAGTCTCGGTCCAATCCGGAAATTTTTAATCCCCACACACGAGAGAAAGGTAGAAATGACCACCGGAGGAGAACGGAGCGCCGGAATGCCAAACGGACAACGGGGAAAATGCTCGGATGCATGAGACGAACACGTATGCAAATGAAATGCACATGATGACATGATATGCAATGCATGACACGCAAGCAATGACAACGCAACAACAGCGAATAATTGGACGACACCTGGCACATCGGTCTCGGGGCGTTACACGGAGCTCCTGCCCGGGAGGTGGCGCGTGGACTCCCGATCGGATCTAGGCGGATATAGAGGTGGGGGTCGGCCGGCGACGTGAATCTGGTGGTTTCCGGTGGTGGTGTGCTCTCTGGATGCTGGCTCTTGGGGGGGCTGGTGTGGAGGGCGACGCGGATGTCCTGGGCAGACTAGCTGATCCTCCTGGCAGCCTCGGGGCTGAATCTGGTCGGTGGTGGTGGATGGCATCCGTCGGAGTGCAGGGTGCGGGAGCGACCTAGTCCACCGTCATCTTCTCTCGCGTTAGTGATGTCCTTCCGGTTGCTCCATTGTGGCGTCAATGCGAGTAGGCGCCCATGTTGCTGCTCGCTGCAGACGGATCGACGACGCTGGTCATGGATGTGGAGGCATGCGAGTTTGAATCGGTCTGGTTGTGGACCGTTTCAGGGCTTGCTCGATGGTGGGCATTGGCAGCTAGTAGACCGTGTTCCCCACAGTCGGCGGAGATTGTCGGGGGACACATGCGTGGATGCCCCTACTGTAGGGGCGCTCACCCAGTTTGGGTGGCTGATGCCGGGCTAGGAGCGGAAGAAGACACCTCCCGTTCGTCCAACCGTGGCTACGCGTTGTGAGGTTGATGGTTGGCGGTGACTTGGGATATGGATGCCGGGGCGGCCGCCCCGGATGGTGGGCTGCATGGTTGGCTCTCCGGCGGGCAGTATGGCGGTGGGGCTGGCTCTCCTCTTGGTTGTGTGGGCGACAAGGGGGTAGCGTCAGGTGGCTCGGACTCGCACTCCTTCACCGAGGCCATGCCGAGATCCAGATCTAGGAGTCGAGAATCATCGCGGTTGTCCTGGTGACCTCCTATGGCACAGGTGAATTGCCGTGCGAAAGCTCCATGCTTTTGCGACGACGGCGATGACGCTCGCAGGCGCCGCTCTCTTGTTGAATACATCATTATGGATCTCCTCTCCGTGCTAGGGTTTTGAGCCAAAGCTCATGTCCACTTTGGACTTGGCTACGGCGACGATTTGCGCCGTCTTCCCTCCCGAGGGCGTTGTCGTGGAGCTTAGGTGTGCTAGGGTGTAGCTTGGCGTTGTATCGAGACTTCCTCGTGTTATCCTTCGGTAGCGTAGTTTTACTGCGTGGCCCTAGTATCTGGGGATCTGCTTTGTGAGATGGCCACCTCTCCACCTTGTATCGTTTGGCCATGTACTTTGTTCAGTTGTTGCTTTATCTATAAAGTGGGGCGAAAGCCTGTTTCGAGAGAGTATTGAAACCTCCTATTCTAGCTTTTCTTCTAAAGCTTTCATCATAGCTTATATGATATGTTTAGTGAAAGCTTTATTTTGTCTATAAGCATTGGGTGAATTTATCATGGATTCCAACAAGGAAATGCATTCAATTGAAGAACAATTATCGTAATTATAATCCTTGAAACCCAAAGTAGTGGGCACATCACTAGTTAAAGTTTTGACCTCTCCAAACCCACTTTTATCAAATTTTTCATTAAGATTATCAACCTCCGAACAATTGGGACGCCTTCTAGCTAAAGTTGACTCATCTTCATTCCCCTTCTCATCAAGTTTTATATTACTAAATAAATATTCAATGGGTGAGACACCAATCATTTTAATATCTTCATCATGATTACAATAAAAACCGGTCGGAATCGCTTTTCTAGGAATTCTCACTTAGCTCTCGATCTAGCAGTTCTCTCTTTACTTTCATTAATGGAGACATAGATAGGTTTAATGGACTCACTAATATGAAGCTTGGGTGGCAAAATTTTGGATTTGCGATTTTTCGTATCATGAGCTATTCTATCCATGTTCCTAGTCATATCATCAACTTTATTATAATTGTCCTCTATCATAGTATTAAAAATCTTTTGAGCATTAATAAATTATTTAATATTACTTTCAAGATCAGAAGGCATCCTATTATTGTTATTATTATTATTATTATTATTATTATTATTATTATTATTATTATTATTATTATTATAAGAATTGCCATAGGGATTGCCGTAATTATTTGAGGAAATTCTAGGAAGCGGCCTAGGATTGAAATTACCCCAATAAGCATTGTTATTGAAACTATTTCTAGAGAAAAAAATTCACATCAACGAAATCATTATTTTGGGCAATCAAAGTAGATAATGGCACATCATTAGGATCATCATGGGCACTTACTAGCAACCATTTTCATAAGTGCATTAAGTTTATTACTCAAAGTATTAATTTCTTTGACAGAATTCAACTTTTACTGGCTGGAGTTCTTTTAGTGTGACATTGTGAATAATTTGTCGTAATATTATGAAGGAGTTTTGTAGCTTATCCTAATGTGATTTTCGTAAAGGTAACCCCCTTGGCAGAATCTAATAGATTTCTAGAAACAAAGTTTAATCCGGAATAAAAAATTTGTATGATCATCCATAAGCTTAAACCATGAGTGGGGCAATTTCTTATCATTAATTTCGTTCTCCCCCAAGATCGTGCAACATGTTCATGATCAAGTTGCTTAAAGTTCATGATTTGATTTCTAAGAGAAAGAAATTGTGGCAGGAAAATACTTGGTAATAAAAGCATCCTTACACTTATCCCAAGAATCAATACTATTTGACGACAAGGATGAAAACCAAGTTCTAGCACGATCTCTTAGTGGAAAAAAAATTATTTGAAAATATAACTATCCATATATTTTTCTTTTGCATATCTCACAATTCAACCAAAGTATTAAGATGAGATGCAACATCTTCATTAGGATTACCAAATAATTGTTCTTTCATAATGCTTCCTCTTGAGCACTGCGTTGGTTTTCCCTTGAAGAGGAAAGAGTGATGCAGCAAAGTAGCGTAAGTATTTCCCTCAGTTTTTGAGAACCAAGGTATCAATCCAGTAGGAGGCCGGGCACGAGTCCCTCGCAACCAACGCGATAATGGGTTGTCAATCCCTACACGGTCACTTAGGAGAGTGAGATCTGATATATATGATAGGATAATATTTTTGGTATTTTTATGATAAAGAGAAATAAAATATGCAAGTAAAATAAATAGCATAGGAAATAACTAAGTATTGGAAGATTAATATGATGGAAGATAGACCCGGGGGTGAACAGATTACTGTTGAGAAATTGACAGAATTGAGCATAGTTATGAGAATATATAGGTATGATCATGTATATAGGCATCACGTCCGAGACAAGTAGACCGAATCCTGCCTGCATCTACTACTATTACTCCACACATCGACCACTATCCAGCATGCATCTAGAGTATTAAGTTCAAGAGAACAGAGTAATGCTTTAAGCAAGATGACATGATGTAGAGGGATAAACTCATGCAATATGATATAAACCCCATCTTGTTATCCTCGATGGCAACAATACAATACGTGCCTTGCTGCCCCTCCTGTCAATGGGAAAGGACACCGCAAGATTTAACCCAAAGCTAAGCACTTCTCCCATTGCAAGAAAGATCAATCTAGTAGGCCAAACCAAACTGATAATTCAAAGAGACTTGCAAAGATAACCAATCATACATAAAAGAATTCAGAGAAGATTCAAATATTGTTCATAGATAAACTTGATCATAAACCCACAATTCATCGGTCTCAACAAACACACCGCAAAAGAAGATTACATCGAATAGATCTCCACAAGAGAGGGGGAGAACTTTGTATTGAGATCCAAAAAGAGAGAAGAAGCCATCTAGCTAATAACTATGGACCCGTAGGTCTGAAGTAAACTACTCACACTTCATCAGAGGGGCTATGGTATTGATGTACAAGCCCTCTGTGATCGATACCCCCTTCGGCAGAGCTCCGGAAAAGGCCCCAAGATGGGATCTCATGGATACATAAAGTTACGGTGGTGGAATTAGGGTTTTGGCTCCGTATCTGGTAGTTTGGCGGTACGTAGGTATATATAGGAGGAAGGAGTACGTCGGTGGATCAACAGGGGGCCCACGAGGGTCGAGGGCGCGCCCAGGAGGGTAGGCGCGCCCCCTACCTCGTGGCCTCCTGGTTGATGTCTTGACGTAGGGTCCAAGTCCTCTGGATCACGTTCGTTCCGAAAATCACGTTCTCGAAGGTTTCATTCCGTTTGGACTCTGTTTGATATTCTTTTTCTACGAAACTCTGAAATAGGCAAAAAACAACAATTCTAGGCTGGGCCTCAGGTTAATAGGTTAGTCCCAAAATTAATATAAAAGTGTATAATAAAGCCCAATAATGTCCAAAACAAAATATCATATAGCATGGAACAATCAAAAATTATAGATACGTTGGAGACGTATCACATAACATGATTTAGCAAAGTAAAATTAATATCACACGACTCCGCACTAGTGGTGGGAGGAGAAATTAGAGTACTAATAAAATAATTTTTTTAGTATTGGAAAAATCACACAATTTGGTGTTTTCTTGAGACACAACGACAAGCAAGCAAACAAGCAAACAGAAATATTTTTGTGTTTTTGTAAGAAATGTTTTAGTAGTGGGGGAGATGAAAACGAGAGGCAAAGGGAAAATGAAAGTAAGACCAAGTACATTATAGTTTATGCAAAGGTACTTGATAGGTTTGGGTGATGTCTCCCTGGCACCGGCGCAAAAAATTCTTCCTGCTACTTGTGAGCTGCGTTGGGATTTCCTCGAAGAGGATAGGATGTTGCAGTATAATAGAGATAAGTATTTCTCTCATCGGTTATCAATCCAGTAGGAGAACCACGCGAAATCTCGTTGACAACACCTACACACAAAAGAGCAAATATTTGCACCGAACGCGATCAAGGGGGTTGTCAATCCCCTCATCGGTTATTTGCAAGGATCAAATCTCGTAGTGATAGATAGAAAAAATAAAACACAAAATAAAACACAGAATAGTTAGTCAAAAAACACAAAATAAAAGAAAGGTAAATAAATTACAGCAAGGTATTTTGGATTTTATATATGATAAAAGTAGACCCCGGGGCCATAGTTTTCACTAGAAGCTTCTCTCCCAAACAAAAAGCATATGGTGGGCAAACAAATTAATGTTGGGTGATACGTCCATTTTTCATCATGCTTTTATATCAATATTTATTGCATTATGGGTTGTTATTACACATTATGTCACAATACTTATGCCTATTCTCTCTTATTTTACAAGGTTTACATAAAGAGGGAGAATGCCGGCAGTTGGGATTCTGGGCTGGAAAAGGAGCAAATATTACAGACCTATTCTGCACAGCTCCAAAAGTCCTGAAACTTCATGGAAAATGTTTTCCAAATATATAAAAAATACTCGGCGGAAGAAACTCACCAGGGGGCCACACCCTGCCCACGAGGGTGGGGGCGCGCCCTACCCCCTGGGCGCGCCCCCTACCTCGTGGGCCCCCTGGTGGCCCTCCGATGGCCATCTTCTGCTATATGGAGTCTTTCGATGGAAAAAAATTAATAAGCCATCTTCTCGGATGAAACTCCGCCGCCACGAGGCGGATCCTTGGTGGAATCAATCTAGGGCTCTGGCGGAGATGTTCTGCCGGGGAAACTTCCCTCCTGGAGGGGAAAATCATCGCCATCGTCATCACCAACGTTCCTCTCATCGGAAGAGGGCAATCTCCATCAACATCTTCATCAGCACCATCTCATCTCAAAACCCTAGTTCATCTCTTGTATCCAATTCTTGTCTCCAAGTCCGGGATTGGTGCTAGTAGGTTGCTAGTAGTGTTAATTACTCCTTGTAGTTGATGCTAGTTGGTTTAATTGGTGGAAGATCATATGTTCAGATCCTATATGGATATTAATACCCCTATGATTATGAACATGTTTATGCTTTGTGAGTAGTTACTTTTGTTCCTGAGGACATGGGAGAAGTCTTGTTATTAGTAGTCATGTGAATTTGGTATTCGTTCGATATTTTGATGAGATGTATGGTGTCTCTCCTCTAGTGGTGTTATGTGAACGTCGACTACATGACACTTCACCATTATTTGGGCCTAGAGGAAGGCATTGGGAAGTAATAAGTAGATGATGAGTTGCTAGAGTGACAGAAGCTTAAACCCTAGTTTATGCGTTGCTTCATAAGGGGCTGATTTGGATCCATATGTTTCATGATATGGTTAGGTTTACCTTAATAGTTTTGTTGTATTTGCGGATGCTTGCAATAGAGGTTAATCATAAGTGGTATGCTTGTCCAAGTAAGGGAAGCACCCAAGCACCGGTCCACCCACATACCAAATTATCAAAGTACCGAACGCGAATCATATGAACGTGATGAAAACTAGCTTGACGATATTCCCATGTGTCCTCGGGAGCGCTTTACATCTTATAAGAGTTTGTCCAGGCTTGTCCTTTGCTGCAAAAGGATTGGGCCACCTTGCTGCACTTTATTTAGTTTTGTTACTTGTTGCTCGTTACAAATTATCCTATCACAAAACTATCTGTTACCACTTATTTCAGTACTTGCAGAGAATACCTTGGTGGAAACCGTTATCATTTCCTTCTGCTCCTCGTTGGGTTCGACACTCTTACTTATCTAAAGGACTACGATAGATCACCTATACTTGTGGGTCATCAAGACTCTTTTCTAGCGCCGTTGGCGGGGAGTGAAGCGCCTTTGGTAGGTGGAATTTGGTAAGGAAAAATTTATATAGTGTGCTGAAATTTACTGTCACTTGTTACCATGGAAGGTAATCCTTTGAGTGGCTTGTTCGGGGTATCTTCACCCCGACCAGTAGAGCAAAGAGTTGCTCCTCAACCTACTGAACCTACTGAAAATGAATATGAAAATGAAAATGCTTGCTAATCCTTTTCTAGATAATCCTTTTCTAGGAGATGGAACAACACATCCTGATGAACATCTGATATATGTGGATCAAATTTGCGGATTATTTAAGCTTGCAGGTGTACTCGGAGATGTTGTTAAGAAGAAGGTCTTTCCCTTATCTTTGAGGGGAGATGCATCGACATGGTATATGCTATGTGATGATATGACGTCTTGGTATTACAAACGATTGAAATTGGAATTTCATCAGAAGTTTTATCCTATGCATCTTGTTCATCGTGATCACAATTATATATATAATTTTTGGCCTCGCGAAGGAGAAAGCATCGCTCAAGCTTGGGGGAGGCTTAAATCAATGTTATATTCATGCCCCAATCATGAGCTCTCAAGAGAAATGATTATTCAAAATTTTTATGCTTGGCTTTCTGGTAACAATCGCGCCATGCTTGATACTTCTTGTGCTGGCTCTTTTATGATGAAGACTATTGAATTCAAATGGAATTTATTGGAAAGAATTAAACGCAACTGTGAAGATTGGGACCTTGACAATGGTAAGGAGTTAGGTATGACACCTAGTTTTGATTGTGTTAAATCTTTTATGGATACCGATATTTTTCATAAATTTAGCACTAAATATGGACTTGACTCTGAGATAGTAGTTTCTTTCTGTGAATCTTTTGCTACTTATGTTGATCTCCCCAAGGAGAAGTGGTTTAAATATCATCCTCCCATAGAAGTAAAAGTAGCTGCACCTATTGTGACGCCCTCGATTCAATCGTACACTAATCATACACGTAAATGTGTACGATCAAGATCAAGGACTCACGGGAAAATATCACAACACCACTCTAGACACAAATTAAAATAATACAAGCTTTATATTACAAGCCATTGGGCCTCGAGGGCTCGAAAACACAAAAGTCAGCGAAAGCAACAATATCCGAGTACAGACGTGAGTCAGACACGTTTGCCTTAAGAAGGCTAGCACAAAGGCATCTGCGATCGAAAAGGCAAGGCCTCCTGCCTGGGAGCCTCCTAACTACTCCTAGTCATCGGCAGCTTCCACATAGTAGTAGGCACCCTCAGTGTAGTAGCAGTCTTCGTCGAAGGTGGCGTCTGGATCCTGGGCTCCACCATCTGGTTGCAACAACCGGAAAGAAGAAGGAAGGGGGAAAAGGGGGAGCAAAGAAACCGTGAGTACTCATCCAAAGTACTCGCAAGCAAGGATCTACACATCATATGCCACATTATCAAAGGAAGGTTATATATGTGGACTGGGCTGCAGAAATGCCAGAATAGAGAGAAGGCCTAGTCCTATCAAAGACTAGCATCTTCTGGAAACCACCACCTTGCAGCAACAGGAGGGAGTAGAGTAGCATAAAGTAAAGTAGTAGAGGTGTTATCAACCTCGACCAGAGATCCTTTCTCGGCACCTTGCGAGAAAGCAATCCCATAGCCATACTATCCAGTTATCATCATAATCCAATTCTCATCATCACCTATTTCTCATCACAATCCATTTCTCATCACCATCCATTCATTTCTCATCACAAGTATCCAGTTCTAGTTGTATCGATCGGGATACAACTCCAAGTGTCCGTTACCGTAGGACAAGCTATCGGTAGATGTTTTCTTCCCTGCAGGGGTGCACCAACTTACCCACCACACTCGATTAACTCCGGCCAGACACACTTTCCTGGGTCATGCCCGGCCTCGGCCAAACAATACGCCGCAACCCGACCTAGGCTTAATAGAGAGGTCAGCACACCGGACTAAACCTATGCCCCCAGGGTTCATGGGCCATCTCCCCGGGAACTCCTGCACGTTGCGAGGGCGGCCGGTGAGCAGACCTAGCTACCTCCCTAAAAAGGCAGGAGCTTACAGTCCAACCCGGCACGCGCCGCTCAGTCGCTGACGTCTATTAAGCTTCGGCAGATGCATACGACGCAGAACGCCCATACTATACCCACGTGATGGTTAGTGCTATCAGGCCAGAGGCCCCTCGGATCAAATATCCAAATCATAGTGGATTAGGAATGCGCGGTAACAAGCAGAGACTCATGATCGATGTGTCCCCGTCGCCCCGTCTCGAGTACTTGCGGCAAGGGCTAAGAATGCCCGGCCACGCCTCGTAATTATCTCACGGGCACCCTCCAGGTCAACCCGTCTCCACATCACTCGCAATTAAGCTCGCGTGGGTACCCTTCAAGGTCGACCCGTCTTTCCAAGTAACAGGGGTAAAGCCCAAGTATCCGAGTGTCCAAACATCAAGGGGAAACCCGAGGAATCACCCTCGATGAATTCCACTCGATGTTATCATCAAGGTGAAGTAAGAGGATCCACCCTCGAGGTTCACATTTGACGGGTTGCACGACAGAGCCGTAACAGAAGTGGTTAAGGAGGAAATCACCCTCGATGACCTCGACTGTATAGCTACACTATAGAGATCTCATCAGGAGTGATGTAAGAGGTTCCACCCTCGGCACTCGATGGTAACTCTGCAGAGTCGTACAACTAGGGGGGAATGTGCGGTGTCGGGGCCTGGACGTCGATCACGTTGATCAAGTCATCGAACATAAAGCAAGGCAACTGGGACAAGGTGGGGGTCACTGATGGATCACTAGCCAACCTATATTAAGCAGTTTAGGATAAGCAGGTAAGGTACAACAATAGATACAAAAGCAGGCTATGCATCAGAATAGGACTAAACAATGACAGTAGCAGAATCTAATGCAAGCATGAGAGAACGGAATGGGCGATATCGGGATGATCAAAGGGGGGGCTTGCCTGGTTGCTCTGGCAAAGAGGGGTCGTTGTCGACGTAGTCGATCACAGGAGCAGCATCGGTCTCGGGGTCTACCGGGGAGAAGAGGGGGAAGAAACAGTAAATACAGAGCAAACAATGCATCACAAAATTATAACAAGGCAAAACGCGGTGCCAGGGGTGACCTAACGCAGTACTAGGCGATACTGGTGAAGGGGAGAAACATCCGGGAAAATATCCCAGGTGTTCCGCATTTTCGGACCGATGAATCGGAGGGGAAAGTTGCGTGTTCGCTATGCTAGGGATGTGTGGCGGACGAACGGGCTGCGTATCCGGATTCGTCTCGTCGTTCTGAGCAACTTTCATGTAGAAAACATTTCCGAGTTACGGTTTATTTTCTATGAATTTTCAAAGATTAAACCATTATTCTAAAAATTCTGAATATTAAATTAAATTCGAAAATAAAACAGTAAAATACTCTCTTTTTTTTCCTTGTGGAGTGCCAGCCACAGTCAAAGACATGTGGGGCCAAGTCAAAGTCAACAACAGAGCAATCTATTGAGTGGGTCAAGTAGTGAATAGTGCATGGGTCCCGCGTGTCATTGTCTTGGGATAAACTAGGGCTAAATAAACTGGTTAATTAAAGGAGGAGGTCCCACTTGCCAAAGGTTAGTAACTAACCTATCCAATCTAATCTTAACCATGGCCGAGCCATGGCCATGGCACGGCCGACCAGCAGCAGCTGCGACAAGCGCAGTAGCAGGCAGCAGTAAAGCAGCAGGAGCTTGGCAGCGACAGCAGGCGGAAGCAGCGTGGAGTAGGGGCGAGCGGCGGTGACAACCAAACAGCAGCACACATCGGGCAGTAAGCAGAGTAGCAGCTCCAAGGCAGCAGCAGTGCCACGCGGAGCAGAAGCTCAGAACACGCACATACGTATGTGTACGCCCCGGCAAAAGCTGGGCTCGGTGGCGTGGCCGCGGGGCGCTGCCGGGGGGGGTGGCGTAGAGGGCGCCAGCAGCAGCAGGCGGGCATGGGGCCATGGACGGCAGCAGCATACGGGTGCGCGCACGCGTACACGACCAAGGCAAACTCGTGGACGAGACCTACGGCGCGGATCGAGTGTACAAGGAGGGGGGATGGAGGAGGAGCTCACCGTGGTGCGGATGACGAGCTCGGGGAGGCCGGATGTGGACGGGAACGGTGGGAATCGATGATGGCTGCCGGCAATGTACATGATGAAGAAGACGGCGATGCCGAGCGTACAAGCCGCGCCGGCTTGAGCTGATGCCCGGGACGGACGAAGCCGGCCGCCGCGGATCTCCTGGATGTCCTCCCACGCGAAGGCGACGACGGTGGACGCGACGGTGACGATGGCGCGGCGACGATAGCTTTGGTTGTGTGCGGGGGAGCGTGCAACGGCGCGAGGGAGGAAGAAGTGGCGGTTAAGGTTTGTCTAAGGCGACGGGGTGGTCTTGTAGGACGTCTTGGGTGCACCGGATGGTCGACACGGCGACATCGGCAGCCTCGGCGGCGTGGATGGCCGCCACGCCATAGTCTCTGTTTCCTGTGTACACAGGAAGGGGATAATTTCTCCCATTGGGCTGGGTCCAATGTACTATAGCACTAGAGCCCACTAGCACAGTACTAGTTAGGCCATTTTCCTTTTTTTCTTATGTTTTGAAATTTCTTTTAGCAATAAATCATTTTCTAAGAATGTGTGGCTGGTCTCAAAATCAAAATGCATTATACCTCACTGCCACAAAAAGTTTGGGAGTGATTGGAGCTACTTTGGAATTTTCATAAATTAGAAAAGGATTTTAGATGTTGTTTTGGGCATTGTTTAACCAGGTAAAGCATTTAATCACTTTATAAAATGTTGGTTTCTCCATGACAAATACTCAATGAATATTTGCAATGTTGTCAACCATTTTTCTTGCATGACAGAAAAAGTAAATATTTGACATGTATTTCGAATGGAATTTGGATTTGATTTTTATCAAGTGGCAATTTGGCTTAGTTAAACTTGATGAGATGGCATCGTTAGTGTGAGGTCACTGTAGCATGACACTCGGGGTGTTACAAATCTCCTCCACTACAAGAAATCTCGTCCTGAGATTTAAGGGGTGGAGTAAGGGGGAAAGACTCGAGAAGGACGGAGCTCAACACAAGATAGGTACCTGGGGCTATCTCAATGAACGTGGCATAGAGGCATCTCTCGAGTTGAAACTTAAGAAAACATCGAGAGCAAAATATGAAGGTATAATAGGAAGTTTCAAACGAATGGATGAACGATCGATACCTAAACAGAGTGTGAGAAGGGTTCAGAGCATCGGGAATAGATCATCTCTCGGTGGGTGGCTCGCGATAACACACAAAGCCAAGAGCAAATGATACTACAGAGTAAAGGATATACAAGAGGGCCAGGTTCCGATCCTGTGGAACTGTGGGTTATGGGCCCACCATGTGGGTTAAAATAGAAGGAGCGATGACATCTTGCACGGTCATGATAGCTAGGCATGCCAGAGGGTAGCATGTCAGTTATGTCGGCAACGTCGGTACCAAGGGCGAGGGACGAAGAGAACCATTTTCCTGCTCGTTGAACGAGGCGGGCCGTTAGGCAAAGTTCTCGTCCATCGGTGGCTACCGGAATGTCATCAACAATAGTAACAGGGTCTTTACTGACAGAGTTGTACATTGAGGTGCTTACCTAAGCAGGAAATTATCTCTACTGAGATAAGTTAGTTTACCGGAAAGGTTAAACAAAAGAATGGAAAGGAAAAAATATGATCAATATATTAATCAAAACAATGGAAAGGAAAATGTGTTTAAACACAATTATCAGGAGTATATCCTTCCCAAGGACAAGCAGAGGATGATATCCATGACAAGATAGAACTATAAAACCATTTAGTTAAGGGGAAAGAAATTTCATGATATTACCCATACAACGGTGTTTGGATAATTGATAAAGAAAATTTAATATCGTGCTTCAAACGTTCTTATTGGGGATCGGATTACCATAGACATGCTTTGAGATAGCATTGACATGGCTTCAAGCAAAGGTCAGACTTTGGATACATCAAGGATCCATCGGAAACAATCTTAGAAAGTAAGTCATACAATTTTAGCAGGGGAAAGATGAGGGTGCGGCCGACGGGCTCAGCCACAATCCACCGACATGCAAAAATGGATGTATTTCTAAAATTATGTGAACAAGTTTGTGTTGGGGGAAGACAAGAATGTTGTTGGTGCTGACACAAATCATCGAGAGGCAAGGATGGTATTACTAGCCATGAATTCAATTGACATCTCTGAAGAAGCCAAAGTGTTGACGGTGATCAAGACAAATTTTGTCGAGAGAACCTATGAAGATGCCATCGAGTAGAAAAGGAAGGATGAAGTGAAAGGCTATGAGAACCACGGATTCGACACAAGCCCAAAGTCAAGCTTGTTGTTTGAGGTGAAATGCTAAGATGAGGAAGATCGACGTAAGCTTAGCTCACCGTCGGAAGTTGCTCCGGGCATAAGGACCAGGTAGCACAGTTAAAAATTCGACATGATAAAAATATAGCCGAGCAGGCTAGGAATGATGTGAAGGGGCATAAAGCTTCCCAGTATCAAGTACTAGGTGTAATGCCAGAAGGTAAATCGGAGTAGAGGTTGGACGGGGGGATGATTTGCAGAGGATAAGTAATTTTAACATACCCAGTGAATGAGATCAAGGAGGAAATATGGTCGAGACCATAACTGCAAGGGATCCAATTTACGATACCGGAAGAATTATTCAAATGATTAAATATCCTTGCAAGAAGCTTTCATGATAAGTTCCACACCGTGTCCGTGGGCATGAGCAAAAAGGTTCAGGGTCGACTCCCACTTCTACAATGCATAACCTTTCATTTTACATCTCGCTCTTGATGAAGTTGTAGTATTGAAAATTTATCTGACGAAAAGCCAGTAGAGTATAATCCGCATAACTTTCGAGTTCACACAGATTAGGGAAGGCATAGGTTCAACCCATCGGGGCATCTTAGGATCCTAAATCATAAATTCTAAGAATAAATAACACAAGCTCGGTAGTAGAGCATGCTTGAGAAAAGCGGAGGATACAATTTACCAAAAGCATTAAGTATCCGAGGAAAGGCTCACAAGCTTATTGAATATGAAGGGCGTTGTCGGATAAAATCCGAGAAAAAAGGGGGTTTGGTGGTCCACAAGGGATCTGATGTGAGCATCAATATCCAACCAGAGGAAGAAAGAATGCAAGGAGATCAGATTATAGAAACAACTGACTAACTCAAAGCTCAATTGCAAAGGAATTATGAATTCCAAGACAAGGGATCAGAAGCAATGCTCTGATAAGGGATGGATAGGTAGAATAGCCTTAGAGGTACAATCAATGGCGATTTGATTGGTCGAGATCCATCATATGTTAAAATGATGTTTGAGTCGGAAGGATGAATTCTAGGTTCTGATTGAGGATTGCAAGCATTCGCAACATATTGTATCAACGGACTCAAAACAATAATGACAAAGGATGAAAATAAGATTTCTAGACTTATGGTATTAACCATAATGCAAGCAAGCAAGAAATTCAAGAACAATAGGCAGTTGAGGATTTTCACAAGAACGAATGGTATTACGAAGACTTTGATGAAGTACATGAATCAACTGAGGATGGATGGATACTCGGTAGGTGCACAAAGTTATTTGCAGGGGTGTTCAGGTGACAAGGGACTGCAAGGCTGTAAGCTCAAAGGATTCTCGGAAAAAAGGAGAGAAGTTCAGGGCATCTTGTAATAACAAGATCAATGGGTTAGAATGTAAGATTGGCAAGTGTGTGTAGTTATCCATAAGGATATTCCGGTGGTAGGGCATTGCAAAGGCAACAGGCACAAAGTCTCAAGAGAATATCGTAGAGTATCTTCGGAATCTTCTGATGCAGCAGGCGATCATCTGAAATAAGGAGCTCTCCGGCGGATGTGATCACGAGATCCTAGTGTTCGAGTTAGTAAAACCTTTTAACCCGAATAGAAGAGAGATCAGAATCCTAGATTATAGACGAGGAATAAAAAATCCTAATACCACCCAATGGCGACGTGGGCCCGTAAGCCACACAGCCATGTTAGTAAAAGTTTTTGTGGTGACTAGACTCGGCTTTGGCCAAGGAGTTGGAAAGGGGGTGACCTACAGGCAGTCGGCTCTGATACCAACTTGTGACGTCCTCGATTCAATCGTACACTAATCAAACACACAAATGTGTACGATCAAGATCAAGGACTCACGTGAAGATATCACAACACCACTCTAGACACAAATTAAAATAATACAAGCTTTATATTACAAGCCATGGGCCTCGAGGGCTCGAATACATAAGCTCGAAAACACAAAAGTCAGCGAAAGCAACAATATCCAAGTACAGACGTGAGTCAGACAAGTTTGCCTTAAGAAGGCTAGCACAAAGGCATCTGCGATCGAAAAGGCAAGGCCTCCTGCCTGGGAGCCTCCTAACTACTCCTAGTCGGCGGCGGCCTCCACGTAGTAGTAGGCACCCTCAGTGTAGTAGCAGTCGTCGTCGAAGGTGGCGTCTGGATCCTGGGCTCCACCATCTGGTTGCAACAACCGGAAAGAAGAGGGGGGAAAAGGGGGAGCAAAGCAACCGTGAGTACTCATCCAAAGTACTCGCAAGCAAGGATCTACACTACATATGCCACATTATCAAAGGAAGGTTGTATATGTGGACTGGGCTGCAGAAATGCGAGAATAGAGAGAAGGCCTAGTCCTATCGAAGACTAGCATCTTCTGAAAACCACCATCTTGCAGCAACAGGAGGGAGTAGAGTAGCATAAAGTAAAGTAGTAGAGGTGTTATCAACCTCGGCCAGAGATCCTTTCTCGACACCCTGCGAGAAAGCAATCCCATAGCCATACTATCCAGTTATCATCACAATCCAATTCTCATCATCACCCGTTTCTCATCACAATCCATTTCTCATCACCATCCATTCATTTCTCATCACAAGTATCCAGTTCTAGTTGTATCGATCGGGATACAACTCCAAGTGTCCGTTACCGTAGGACGGGCTATCGATAGATGTTTTCTTCCCTGTAGGGGTGCACCAACTTACCCACCACGCTCGATTAACTCTGGCCGGACACACTTTCCTGGGTCATGCCCGGCCTCGGCCAAACAATACGCCGCAACCCGACCTAGGCTTAATAGACAGGTCAGCACACCGGACTAAACTATGCCCCCAGGGTTCATGGGCCATCTCCCCGGGAACTCCTGCACGTTGTGAGGGCGGCCGGTGAGCAGACCTAGCTACCTCCCTAAAAAGGCAGGAGCTTACCAGTCCAACCCGGCGCGCGTCGCTTAGTCGCTGACGTCTATTAAGCTTCGGCTGATGCATACGACGCAGAACGCCCATACTATGCCCACGTGATGGTTAGTGCTATCAGGCCAGAGGCCCCTCGGATCAAATATCCAAATCGTAGTGGATTAGGAACGCGCGGTAACGAGCAGAGACTAACGATCGATGTGACCCCGTCGCCCCGTCTCGAGTACTTGCGGCAAGGGCTAAGAATGCCCGGCCACGCCTCATAATTATCTCACGGGCACCCTCTAGGTCAACCCGTCTCCACATCACTCGCAATTAAGCTCGCGCAGGTACCCCTCAGGGTCGACCCGTCTTTCCAAGTAACAGGGGTAAAGTCCAAGTATCCGGGTGTCCAAACATCAAGGGGAAAACCCGAGGAATCACCCCCCGGTGAATTCCACTCGATGTTATCATCAAGGTTAACGTAAGAGGATCCACCCTCGAGGTTCACATTTGACGGGTTGCACAACAGAGCCGTAATAGAAGTGGTTAAGGAGGAAATCACCCTCGATGACCTCGACCGTATAGCTACACTACAGAGATCTCATCAGGAGTGATGTAAGAGGTTCCACCCTCGGCACTCGAAGGTAACTCTGCAGAGTCGTACAACTAGGGGGGAATGTGCGGTGTTGGGGCCTGGACGTCGATCATGTTGATCAAGTCATCGAACATAAAGCGAGGCAACTGGGACAAGGTGGGGGTCACTGATGGATCACTAGCCAACCTATATTAAGCAGTTTAGGATAAGCAGGTAAGGTACAACAACAGATACAAAAGCAGGCTATGCATCAGAATAGGAGTAAACAATTACAGTAGCAAAATCTAATGCAAGCATGAGAGAATGGAATGGGCGATATCGGGATGATCAAAGGGGGGGCTTGCCTGGTTGCTCTGGCAAGGAGGGGTCATCGTCGACGTAGTCGATCACAGGAGCAGCATCGGTCTAGGGGTCTACCGGGGAGAAGAGGGGGAAGAAACAGTAAATACAGAGCAAACAATGCATCGCAAAATTATAACAAGGCAAAACACGGTGCCAGGGGTGACCTAACGCAGTACTAGACGATACTGGTGAAGGGGAGAAACATCCGGGAAAATATCCCCGGTGTTCCGCGTTTTCGGACAAATGAATCGGAGGGGAAAGTTGCGTGTTCGCTATGCTAGGGATGTGCGGCGGACGAACGGGCAGCATATCCGGATTCGTCTCGTCGTTCTGAGCAACTTTCATGTAGAAAACATTTTCATCCGAATTACGGTTTATTTTCTATGAATTTTCAAAGATTAAACCATTATTCTAAAAATTCTGGATATTAAATTAAATTCCAAAAATAAAACAGTAAAATACTATCTTTTTGTCCTCGTGGAGTGCCAGCCACAGTCAAAGACATGTGGGGCCAAGTCAAAGTCAACAACAGAGCAATCTATTGAGTGGGTCAAGCAGTGAATAGTGCATGGGTCCCGCGTGTCATTGTCTTGGGATAAACTAGGGCTAAATAAACTGGTTAATTAAAGGAGGAGGTCCCACTTGCCAAAGGTTAGTAACTAACCTATCCAATCTAATCTAATCCTAATTAATCTAAATAACCGGCCAGCCCATCTAGCAGTGGCCGAGCTGGGCACTTGCATGCACACGCTCACGCACGTAACCATGGCCGAGCCATGGCCATGGCACGGCCGGCCAGCAGCAGCTGCGACGAGCGCAGCAGCAGGCAGCAGTAAAGTAGCAGGAGCAGCGGCAAATGGTGGCAGCGACAGCAGGCTGAAGCAGCGTGGAGTAGGGGCGAGCGGCGGCGACGACCAAACAGCAGCACACATCGGGCAGTAAGCAGAGTAGCTGCGCCAAGGCAGCAGCAGTGCCACGCGGAGCAGAAGCTCAGAACACGCACATACGTACGTGTACGGC
>NC_041386.1:427914044-427983390 GCF_002162155.2 Triticum dicoccoides | reverse complement strand
GGCGGGAGGCGCGCACTGGAGGGCGCCAGCGGCAGCAGGCGAGCATGGGGCCATGGACGACAGCAGCATAGGGGGGGGGGGTGGAGGAGGAGCTCACCGTGGTGCGGATGACGAGTTCGGGGAGGCCGGATGTGGACGGGAACGGTGGGAATCGACGATGGCCGCCGGCAATGTACGTGATGAAGAAGACGGTGATGCCGAGCGTACAAGCCACGCCGGCTTGAGCTGATGCCCGGGACGGACGAAGCCGGCCGCCGCGGATCTCCTGGATGTCCTCCCACGCGAAGGCGACGACGGTGGCCGCGACGGCGACGATGGTGCGGCGACGATAGCTTCGGTTGTGTGCGGGGGAGCGTGCAACGGCGCGAGGGAGGAAGAAGTGGCGGCTAGGGTTTGTCTAAGGCGACGGGGTGGTCTTGTAGGACGTCTTGGGTGCACCGGATGGTCGACACGGCGACATCGGCAGCCTCGGCGGCGTGGATGGTGTTTCCTGTGTACGCAGGAAGGGGATAATTTCTCCCATTGGGCTGGATCCAATGTACTATAGCACTAGAGCCCACTAGCACAGTACTAGTTAGGCCATTTTACTTTTTTTCTTATGTTTTGAAATTTCTTTTAGCAATAAATCATTTTTTAAGAATGTGTGGCTGGTCTCAAAATCAAAATGCAATATACCTCACTGCCACAAAAAGTTTGGGAGTGATTGGAATTAGTTGTAATTTTCATAAATTAGAAAAGGATTTTAGATGTTGTTTTGGGCATTGTTTAACCAGGTAAAGCATTTAATCACTTTATAAAATGTTGGTTTCTCCATGACAAATACTCAATGAATATTTGCAATGTTGTCAACTATTTTTCTTGCATGACAGAAAAAGTAAATATTTGACTTGTATTTCGAATGGAATTTGGATTTGATTTTTATCAAGTGGCAATTTGGCTTAGTTAAACTTGATGAGATGGCATCGTTAGTGTGAGGTCACTGTAGCATGACACTCGGGGTGTTACACCTATTAAAGTTGAAGAAAGGATATCACTTATAATGATCCTATTGTTCCTACTTCTTATGTTGAGAAACTACCTTTCCCAGCTAGGATAAAGGATCATGCTAAAGCTTCAATTGTAGTTCGTAAAAGCAATATTGAAACATATACACCTCCTGAGTAAGTTAAAGTTGAACCTAATATTGCTATTGTTAAAGATCTCTTGTCTGATGATATAGATGGGCATGTTATTTATTTTTGTAATGAAACTGCTGGAATTGCTAAACCCCGTGATAAAGATAAACCTAGACCTGTAGTAGGCATGCCTGTTATTTCTGTTAAAATAGGAGATCATTGTTATCATGGCTTATGTGATATGGGTGCCAGTGTTAGTGCAATACCTTATTCCTTATACAAAGAAGTTATGCATGATATTGCACCTGCTGAGATGGAAGATATTGATGTCACAATTAAACTTGCCAATAGAGATACTATTTCACCAATGAGAATTGTTAGAGATGTTGAAGTCTTGTGTGGGAAAACTAAATATCCTGCTGATTTTCTTGTTCTTGGTTCCCCACAAGATAGCTTTTGTCCCATTATATTTGGTAGACCCTTATTAAATACTGTTAATGCTACCATAGATTGCAAAAGAGATATTGTTACTGTCGGTTTAGATGATATGACTCATGAATTTAATTTTTCTAAATTTAGTAGACAAAACCGTGAAGAAGAATTACCTAGTAAGGATGAAATTATTGGTCTTGCTTCTATTGCCGTGCCTCCTAGTGATCATTTACAACAATATTTGCTAGACCATGAAAACGATATGTTTATGAATGAAAGAAGGGAATTAGATGAAGTATTCTTTAAACAGGAACCTACACTGAAAAACAATTTACCTGTTGAAACCCTAGGGGATCCTCCTCCACCCAAGAGTGATCCCGTGTTTGAGCTTAAACCGTTACCTGATACCCTTAAATATGCTTATCTTGATGAGAAAAAGATATATCCTGTTATTATTAGTGCTAACCTTTCAGAGCATGAAGAAGAAAGATTATTGAAAACTCTGAAGAAGCACCGTGCTGCTATTGGGTATACTCTTGATGATCTCAAGGGCATTAGTCCCCTCTATGTCAACATAAAATTAATTTGGAAGAAGATGCTAAACCAGTTTGCGATCATCAACACCGGCTGAATCCTAAAATGAAAGAAGTGGTAAGAAAGGAGATACTAAAGCTGCTTGAGGCAGGTATAATTTATCTCGTTGCTGATAGTCAGTGGGTAAGCCTTGTCCATTGTATCCCTAAGAAGGGAGGTATTACTGTTGTTCCTAATGATAAAGATGAATTGATATCTCAAATAATTATTACAGGTTATAGGATGGTAATTGATTTCCGCAAATTAAATAAGGCTACTAAAAAAGATCATTACCCCTTACCTTTTTATCGATCAAATTCTAGAAAGATTATCTAAACATACACATTTTTGCTTTCTAGATGGTTATTCTGGTTTCTCTCAAATACCTGTGTCAGCCAAAGATCAATCAAAGACTACTTTTACATGCCCTTTTGGTACTTTTTCTTAGAGACGTATGCCTTTTGGTTTATGTAATGCACCTCCTACCTTTCAAAGATGCATGATGGCTATATTCTCTGACTTTTGTGAAAAGATTTGTGAGGTTTTCATGGACGACTTTTCCGTCTATGGATCTTCATTTGATGATTGCTTGAGCAACCTTGATCGAGTTTTGCAGAGATGTGAAGAAACTAATCTTGTCTTGAATTGGGAAAAGTGCCACTTTATGGTTAATGAAGGTATCATCTTGGGGCATAAAGTTTCTGAAAGAGGTATTGAAGTTGATAAAGCCAAGGTTGATGCTATTGGAAAGATGCCATGTCCCAAGGACATCAAAAGTATAAGAAGTTTCCTTGGCCATGCCAGATTTTATAGGAGGTTCATTAAGGACTTCTCAAAAATCTCTCGGCCTCTGACTAATTTACTACAAAAAGATATACCATTTGTTTTTTATGATGATTGTGTAGAAGCACTTGAAATACTTAAGAAAGCATTAATCTTTACACCTATTGTTCAGCCACCTGATTGGAATTTACCCTTTGAAATTATGTGTGATGCTAGTGATTATGCTGTAGGTGTTGTTCTAGGACAAAGAGTTGATAAGAAACTAGATGTTATTCAATATGCTAGCAAAACTCTAGACAATGCTCAAAGAAACTATGCTACTACTGAAAAAGAATTCCTAGCAGTTGTATTTGCTTGTGATAAGTTTAGACCTTATATTGTTGATTCTAAAGTTACTATTCACACTGATCATGCTGCCATTAAATATCTTATGGAAAAAAAGATGCTAAACCTAGACTTATTAGATGGGTTCTTTTGCTACAAGAATTTGATTTGCATATTGTTGATAGAAAAGGAGCTGAGAACCCCGTTGCAGACAACTTGACTAGGTTAGAAAATGTGCTTGATGACCCACTACCTATTGATGATAGCTTTCCTGATGAGCAATTAAATGTCATAAATGCTTCTCATACTGCTCCATGGTATGATGATTATGCTAATTACATTGTCGCTATGTTTATACCACCTAGTTTCACATACCAGCAAAAGAAACAGTTCTTCTATGATTTGAGGCATTACTTTTGGGATGACCCACATCTTTATAAAGAAGGAGTAGATGGTGTTATTAGACATTGTGTACCTGAGCATGAACAGGAACATATCCTACGTAAGTGTCACTCCGAAGCTTATGGAGGACACCATGCTGGAGATAGAACTGCACATAAGGTACTGCAATCTGGTTTTTATTGGCCTACACTCTTCAAGGATGCCCGCAAGTTTGTCTTATCTTGTGATGAATGTCAAAGAATTGTTAATATTAGTAGACCTCAAGAAATGCATATGAATTACTCACTTTTTATTGAACCATTTGATGTTTGCGGCTTTGACTATATGGGACCTTTTCCTTCCTCTAATGGTTATACATATATTTTAGTTGATATTGATTATGTTACTAAGTGGGTAGAAGCTATTCCAACTAGTAGTGTCGATCATAACACCTCTATTAAAATGCTTAAAGAAGTTATTTTTCCAAGATTTGGAGTCCCTAGATATTTAATGACCGATGATGGTTCACATTTTATTCATGGTGCTTTCCGTAAAATGCTTGCTAAATATGATGTTAATCATAGAATTGCATATGCTTATCACCCTCAGTCTAGTGGTCAAGTAGAATTGAGTAATAGAGAGCTCAAATTAATTTTGCAAAAGACTGTTAATAGGTCTAGAAAGAATTGGTCCAAGAAACTTGATGATGCATTATGGGCCCATAGAATTGCATACAAAAATCCTATGGGTATGTCTCCGTATAAAATGGTCTATGGAAAAGCATGTCACTTACCTCTTGAACTAGAACATAAGGCATATTGGGCTATTAAAGAGCTTAATTATGATTTTAAACTTGCCGGTGAGAAGAGGTTATTTGATATTAGCTCACTTGATGAATGGAGAACCCAAGCTTATGAAAATGCCAAGTTGTTTAAAGGAAAAGTTAAAAGATGGCATGACAAAAGGATACAAAAGCGTGAGTTTAATGTAGGTGATTATGTATTGCTATACAATTCTGGTTTAAGATTTTTTGCAGGAAAACTTCTCTCTAAATGGGAAGGCCTCTATGTTATCGAAGAGGTTTATCGTTCCGGTGCCATAAAGATCAACAACTTCGAGGGCACAAATCCGAAGGTGGTAAATGGTCAAAGAATTAAACATTATATCTCAGGTAATCCCAGAAATGTTGAAACCAATATTATTGAAGCCATAACCCCGGAGGAATACATAAGGGACACTTTCCAGAATGTTTCAGACTCCGAAAAGGAATAGGTATGTGGTACGGTAAGTAAACCGACTCCAAAACGATTTTTAAGGCAATATTTCTCCGTTTTGGAATATTTAGAAAAATAGAAAAATAAGTAGCAGTCCGGGAAAGACACGAGGGCCACACAAGGGTGGTGGGCGCGCCCCCTACCTCGTGAGCACCTCGTGTGCCTTCCGGACTCTGTTTTCTTGCACGATACATATTTTGGTTGGTAAAAATTCATTATATATTGTCCCGAAGGTTTTGACTCCCGTATCATGCAATTATTCTCTGTTCTTGTTTCGAGCTATTTTTCCGACATATCTAGATTATAATGACGTCCCCAAGTGCTTCCAAGGACAAGTTCTTCGAGAAGGTCATCAACCCTTACCTCACGGAGGTGCTGCGACACCCTCAAACCATTGATATGCGTGATGGGTTGTTGCACATCCCAATGTTGAGGGACCAAAGGGAACCGGAAGCATGGAGACGAGGCTCAAAGCAATGGAGCAACAAGTTTTCAAGTGCCAGGGGATGGTGGAGCGTGGAATCAACGCTAGCCACACGATGCTCACGGAGTTCACTAACAACTACAAGCCGGATGCCAAGAACACCGAGGAGGCCATCTTCAAGCTATATCAGAAGATCGAGCACCTCCAAGCCCAAATCTATGACCTGCAAAACCAAAACTATGAGTATGAATATAGATTCAAAAGAATGAGTTTGGCTGCAGATTCGAGGATTCCGGAGACTCGATCATCCTTCTATGATGGTGAACCTATGCCTTGGAAGATGGATGACAAGCCCGCATCATCAACAACACCTCCACCTTCTTCACCGACAAAGGAGATATAATCACATGGGTATGGGCACTCCCCTTGGCAACTGCCAAGCTTGGGGGAGGTGCTCCGGTATCGTATCACCATCACAACTCCCATCTTTATTGTTTTTCTTAGTTCGATCCTATTAGTAGTATCTTGATTTAGTAGAATAAAGTTTATGGCATGATCTAGTTTTGAGTTTGCTTTATGGTCTCTCTCTATGTAATCGAGTCTGTGAGCTATATATAATAAAGATTAGTGTTCAGTCAAGGGCTTGATTATTTTTCCATGATCTTGGGTGAATAAAAGAAAAGAGAAAAAGAATAAAAAGAAACAAAAAGTTCATATTGATCTTATTGAGAGTAATGACTTCACATAGAAAGAGTATGATGATTAAAAGTTGTTGGGAGTTGGAAAACATAGCTTTGGTCATTGTTGCAATTAATAAGAAGTAATAAGGAAAGAGAGGTTTTCACATATAGATATATTATCATTGACATCTTTTATGATTGGGAGCACTCATTAAAATATGACATGCTAAAGAGTTGATGTTGGACAAGGAAGACAACGTAGTGAGTTATGTCTTTCTTATATCTGAGATAAAGTATGTTGTCATGGATCCTCTAACTTGTTGAGCTTTCCTTTCCCCCTCATGCTAGCAAAATTCTCAGCACCAAGTAGAAATACTACTTGTGCTTCCAAATACCCTTAAACCAGTTTTGCCATGAGAGTCCACCATATCTACCTATGGATTGAGTAAGATCCTTCAAGTAAGTTGTCATCGGTGCAAAGCAATAAAAATTGCTCTAAATATGTATGATTGATTGGTGTGGGAGAAATAAGCTTTATATGATCTTGTGATGTGGAAGTAATAAAAGCGACGGACTGCATAATAAAGGTTCATATCACAAGGGGCAATATAAAGTGTCGTTCTTTCGCATTGAGATTTTATGCATCCAACCATAAAAGCGCATGGCAACCTCTGCTTCCCTCTGTGAAGGGCCTATCCTTTATTATTATCTTCTACCTTATGCAAGAGTCATGGTGATTTTCACCTTTTCTTTTTTATTTTATCCTTTGGCAAGCTCAGCATGTTGGAAAGAACATGATATATATATCTAATTGGATGTAGGGAGAATGAACCATTATTGTTGACATTACCCTTGAGGTAAAAGGTTGTGGGGCAAAACTATAAGCCCCTATCTTTCTCTGTGTCCGATTAAAACTCCGTAACCACAAGTATTGCGTGAGTGTTAGAAATTATGGAGGACTGAATGATAGTTGAGTATGTGGAGTTGCTTTTTAGCTCTGGCATAGACTCTTTCCGATGTTATGATAAATTGCAATTGCTTCAATGACTGAGATTATAGTTTGTCGGAGCCCAATAAGGTTTATGATTTATATTTTTGCATTGTGAATAGATCATCACTTGAACATAAGTAATCATCTGACAAAAGCTATATATGTTGCTGCTATGAGAATAATCATGATGCCTTCTGTTGGGGAACGTGGTAATTTCAAAAAAATTCCTACACACACGCAAGATCATGGTGATGCATAGCAACGAGAGGGGAGAGTGTGATCTACATACCCTTCTAGACCGATAGCGGAAGCGTTAGCACAACGCGGTTGATGTAGTCGTACGTCTTCATGGCCCGACCGATCAAGCACCGAAACTACGGCACCTCCGAGTTCTAGGACACGTTCAGCTCGATGACGATCCCCGGACTCCGATCCAGCAAAGTGTCGGGGAAGAGTTCCGTCAGCACGACGGCGTGGTGACGATCTTGATTTACTACCGTCGCAGGGCTTCGCCTAAGCACCGCTACAATATTATCGAGGACTATGGTGGAAGGGGGCACCGCATACGGTTAAGAATATGATCACACAGATCAACTTGTGTCCCTAGGGGTGCCCCTTGCCCCCGTATATAAAGGATCAAAGTGGGGGTGCGGCCGGCCAGGAGGAGGGCGCGCCAGGAGGAGTCCTACTCCCACCGGGAGTAGGATTCCCCCCCTTTCCTAGTTGGAATAGGATTAGGGAAGGGGGAAAGAGGAGAGAGAGAAGGAAGGGGGGCGCCGCCCCCCTCTCCTTGTCCTATTCGGACTAGGGGGGAGGGCACGCGGCCCAGCCCTGGCCACCTCTCCTCTCTTCCACTAAAGCCCACTAAGGCCCATATACCTCCCGGGGGTTCCGGTAACCTCCCGGTACTCCGGTAAAATCCCGATTTCACCCGGAACACTTCCGATATCCAAATATAGGCTTCCAATATATCAATCTTTATGTCTCGACCATTTTGAGACTCCTCGTCATGTCCGTGATCACATCCGGGACTCCTAGCAAACTTCGGTACATCAAAATGCATAAACTCATAATATAACTGTCATCGAAACCTTAAGCGTGCGGACCCTACGGGTTCGAGAACAATGTAGACATGACCGAGACATGTCTCCGGTCAATAACCAATAGCGGAACCTGGATGCTCATATTGGCTCCTACATATTCTACGAAGATCTTTTATCGGTCAGACTGCATAACAACATACGTTGTTTCCTTTGTCATCGGTGTGTTACTTGTCCGAGATTCGATCGTCGGTATCTCAATACCTAGTTCAATCTCATTACCGTCAAGTCTCTTTACTCGTTCCGTAATACATCATCTCACAACTAACTCATTAGTTGCAATGCTTGCAAGGCTTATGTGATGTGCATTACCGAGAGGGCCCAGAGATACCTCTCCGACAATCGGAGTGACAAATCCTAATCTCGAAATACGCCAACCCAACATGTACCTTTGGAGACACCTGTAGAGCACCTTTATAATCACCCAGTTACATTGTGATGTTTGGTAGCACACAAAGTGTTCCTCTGGCAAAAGGGAGTTGCATAATCTCATAGTCATAGGAATATGTATAAGTTATGAAGAAAGCAATAGCAACATACTAAACGATCGGGTGCTAAGCTAATGGAATGGGTCATGTCAATCAGATCATTCATCTAATGATGTGATCCGGTTAATCAAATAACAACTATTTGTCCATGGTTAGGAAACATAACCATCTTTGATTAACGAGCTAGTCAAGTAGAGGCATACTAGTGACACTCTGTTTGTCTATGTATTCACACATGTATTATGTTTCCGGTTAATACAATTCTAGCATGAATAATAAACATTTATCATGATATAAGGAAATAAATAATAACTTTATTATTGCCTCTAGGGCATATTTCCTTCAGTCTCCCACTTGCACTAGAGTCAATAATCTAGATTACACAGTAATGATTCTAACACCCATGGAGCCTTGGTGCTGATCATGTTTTGCTCGTGGAAGAGGCTTAGTCAACGGGTCTGCTACATTCAGATCCGTATGTATCTTGCAAATCTCTATGTCTCCCACCTGGACTAGATCCCGGATGGAATTGAAGCGTCTCTTGATGTGCTTGGTTCTCTTGTGAAATCTGGATTCCTTTGCCAAGGCAATTGCACCAGTATTGTCACAAAGATTTTCATTGGACCCGATGCACTAGGTATGACACCTAGATCGGATATGAACTCCTTCATCCAGACTCCTTCATTTGCTGCTTCCGAAGTAGCATGTATTCCGCTTCACACGTAGATCCCGCCACGACGCTTTGTTTAGAACTGCACCAACTGACAACTCCACCGTTTAATGTAAACACGTATCCGGTTTGCGATTTAGAATCGTCCGGATCAGTGTCAAAGCTCGCATCAACGTAACCATTTATGATGAGCTCTTTGTCACCTCCATAAATGAGAAACATATCCTTAGTCCTTTTCAAGTATTTCAGGATGTTCTTGACCGCTGTCCAGTGATCCACTCCTGGATTACTTTGGTACCTCCCTGTTAGACTTATAGCAAGGCACACATCAGGTCTGGTACACAGCATTGCATACATGATAGAGCCTATGGCTGAAGCATAGGGAACATCTTTCATTTTCTCTCTATCTTCTGCAGTGGTCGGGCATTGAGTCTTACTCAACTTCACACCTTGTAACACAGGCAAGAACCCTTTCTTTGCTTGATCCATTTTGAACTTCTTCAAAACTTTGTCAAGGTATGTGTTTTGTGAAAGTCCAATTAAGCATCTTGATCTATCTCTATAGATCTTAATGCCTAATATGTAAGCAGCTTCACCGAGGTCTTTCATTGAAAAACTCTTATTCAAGTATCCCTTTATGCTATCCAGAAATTCTATATCATTTCCGATTAGTAATATGTCATCCACATATAATATCAGAAATGCTACAGAGCTCCCACTCACTTTCTTGTAAATATAGGCTTCTCCAAAAGTCTGTATAAAACCAAATGCTTTGATCACACTATCAAAGCGTTTATTCCAACTCCGAGAGGCTTGCACCAGTCCATAAATGGATCGCTGGAGCTTGCACACTTTGTTAGCTTCCTTTGGATCGACAAAACCTTCTGGTTGCATCATATACAACTCTTCTTCCAGAAATCCATTCAGGAATGCAGTTTTGACATCCATCTGCCAAATTTCATAATCATAAAATGCGGCAATTGCTAACATGATTCGGACAGACTTAAGCATCGCTACGGGTGAGAAGGTCTCATCGTAGTCAATCCCTTGAACTTGCCGAAAACCTTTTGCGACAAGTCGAGCTTTGTAGATAGTAATATTACCATCAGCGTCAGTCTTCTTCTTGAAGATCCATTTATTCAGAATTTCTTGCCGATCATTGGGCAAGTCAACCAAAGTCCATACTTTGTTCTCATACATGGATCCCATCTCAGATTTCATGGCTTCAAGCCATTTTGCGGAATCTGGGCTCACCATCGCTTCTTCATAGTTCGTAGGTTCATCATGATCTAGTAGCATGACTTCCAGAACAGGATTACCGTACCACTCTGGCGCGGATCTCACTCTGGTTGATCTACGAGGTTCAGTAGTATCTTGTTCTGAAGTTTCATGATCATTATCATTAGCTTCCTCACTAATTGGTGTAGGTGTCACAGAAATAGGTTTCTGTGATGTACTACTTTCCAATAAGGGAGTAGGTACAGTTACCTCGTCAAGTTCTACTTTCCTCCCACTCACTTCTTTCGAGAGAAACTCCTTCTCCAGAAAGTTTCCGAATTTAGCAACAAAAGTCTTGCCTTCGGATCTGTGATAGAAGGTGTATCCAATTGTTTCCTTTGGATATCCTATGAAGACACATTTCTCCGATTTGGGTTCGAGCTTATTAGGTTGAAGCTTTTTCACATAAGCATCGCAACCCCAAACTTTCAGAAATGACAACTTTGGTTTCTTACCAAACCACAGTTCATAAGGCGTCGTCTCAATGGATTTTGATGGTGCCCTATTTAACGTGAATGTGGCCGTCTCTAGAGCGTATCCCCAAAATGATAGCGGTAAATCAGTAAGAGACATCATAGATCGCACCATATCTAGTAAAGTACGATTATGACGTTCGGACACACCATTACGCTGTGGTGTTCCGGGTGGCGTGAGTTGCGAAACTTTTCCACATTGTTTCAAATGTACACCAAACTCGTAGCTCAAATATTCTCCTCCACAATCAGATCGTAGGAATTTAATTTTCTTGTTACGATGATTTTCAACTTCACTCTGAAATTCTTTGAACTTTTCAAATGTTTCAGACTTGTGTTTCATTAAGTAGATATACCCATATCTACTTAAGTCATCTATGAAGGTGAGAAAATAACGATATCCGCCACGAGCCTCAACATTCATCGGACCACATACATCTGTATGTATGATTTCCAACAAATCTGTTGCTCTCTCCATAGTACCGGAGAACGGTGTTTTTGTCATCTTACCCATAAGGCATGGTTTGCAAGTACCAAGTGATTCATAATCAAGTGGTTCCAAAACTCCATCTGTATGGAGTTTCTTCATGCACTTTATACCGATATGACCAAAACGGCAGTGCCACAAATAAGTTGCACTATCATTATCAACTCTGCATCTTTTGGTTTCAACACTATGAATATGTGTGTCACCACTATCGAGATTTAGTAAGAATAGACCACTCCTTAAGGGTGCATGACCATAAAAGATATTACTCATGTAAATAGAACAACCATTATTCTCTGATTTAAATGAATAACCGTCTCGCATCAAACAAGATCCAGATATAATGTTCATGCTTAACGCTGGCACCAAATAACAATTATTTAGGTCTAATACTAATCCCGAAGGTAGATGTAGAGGTAGCGTGCCGACTGCGATCACATCGACTTTGGAACCGTTTCCCACGCGCATCGTCACCTCATTTTTAGCCAATCTTCGCTTAATCCGTAGTCCCTGTTTCGAGTTGCAAATATTAGCAACAAAACCAGTATCAAATACCCAGGTGCTACTGCGAGCATTAGTAAGGTACACATCAATAAGATGTATATCACATATACCTTTGTTCACCTTGCCATCCTTCTTATCCGCCAAATACTTGGGGCAGTTCCGCTTCCAGTGACCAGTCTGCTTGCAGTAGAAGCACTCAGTTTCAGGCTTAGGTCCAGGTTTGGGTTTCTTCTCCTGAGTAGCAACTTACTTGTTGTTCCTTTTGAAGTTCCCCTTCTTCTTCCCTTTGCCCTTTTTCTTGAGACTAGTGGTCTTGTTGACCATCAACACTTGATGCTCCTTCTTGATTTCTACCTCCGCAGCTTTCAGCATTGCGAAGAGCTCGGGAATAGTCTTATTCATCCCTTGCATATTATAGTTCATCACGAAGCTCTTGTAGCTTGGTGGCAGTGATTGGAGAATTCTGTCAATGACGCAATCATCTGGAAGATTAACTCCCAATTGAATCAAGTGATTATTATACCCAGACATTTTGAGTATATGCTCACTGACAGAACTGTTCTCCTCCATCTTGCAGCTAAAGAATTTATTGGAGACTTCATATCTCTCAATCCGGGCATTTGCTTGAAATATTAACTTCAACTCCTGGAACATCTCATATGCTCCATGACATTCAAAACGTCGTTGAAGTCCCGATTCTAAGCCATAAAGCATGGCACACTGAACTATCGAGTAGTCATCAGCTTTGCTCTACCAGACGTTCATAACATCTGGTGTTGCTCCAACAGCAGGCCTGGCACCCAGCGGTGCTTCCAGGACGTAATTCTTCTGTGCAACAATGAGGATAATCCTCAAGTTACGGACCCAGTCTGTGTAATTGCTACCATCATCTTTCAACTTTGCTTTCTCAAGGAACGCATTAAAATTCAACGGAACAATAGCACGGGCCATCTATCTACAATCAAACATACATAAGCAAGATACTATCAGGTACTAAGTTCATGATAAATTTAGGTTCAATTAATCATATTACTTAAAGAACTGCCACTTAGATAGACATCCCTCTAATCCTCTAAGTGATTATGTGATCCAAATCAACTAAACCATGTCCGATCATCACGTGAGATGGAGTAGTTTCATTGGTGAACATCACTATGTTGATCATATCTACTATATGATTCATGCTCAACCTTTCGGTCTCCGTGTTCCGAGGCCATATCTGTATATGCTTGGCTCGTCAAGTATAACCTGAGTATTCTGCGTGTGCAACTGTTTTGCACCCGTTGTATTTGAACGTAGAGCCTATCACACCCGATCATCACGTGGTGTCTCAACACGAAGAACTTTCGCAATGGTGCATACTCAGGGAGAACACTTCTTGATAATTAGTGAGAGATCATCTTATAATGCTACCATCAATCAAAGCAAGATAAGATGCATAAAAGATAAACATCACATGCAATCAATATAAGTGATATGATATGGCCATCATCATCTTGTGCTTGTGATCTCCATATTCGAAGCACCATCGTGATCACCATCGTCACCGGCGCGACACCTTGATCTCCATCGTAGCATCGTTGTCGTCTCGCCAATATTATGCTTCCACGACTATCGCTACTGCTTAGTGATAAAGTAAAGCATTACAGCGCGATTGCATTGCATACAATAAAGCGACAACCATATGGCTCCTGCCAGTTGCCGATAACTCAGTTACAAAACATGATCATCTCATACAATAAAATTTAGCATCATGTCTTGACCATATCACATCACAACATGCCCTGCAAAAACAAGTTAGACGTCCTCTACTTTGTTGTTGCAAGTTTTACGTGGCTGCTATGGGCTATAAGCAAGAACCAATCTTACCTACGCATCAAAACCACAACGATAGTTTGTCAAGTTGGTGCTGTTTTTAACCTTCGCAAGGACCGGGCGTAGTCACACTTGGTTCAACTAAAGTTGGAGAAACTGTCACCCGCTAGCCACCTTTGTGCAAAGCACGTCGGGAGAACCGGTCTCGCGTAAGCATACGGGTAATGTCGTTCTGGGCCGCTTCGTCCAACAATACCGCCGAACCAAAGTATAACATGCTGGTAAGCAGTATGACTTATATCGCCCACAACTCACTTGTGTTCTACTCGTGCATATAACATCAACACATAAAACCTAGGCTCGGATGCCACACTTGGGGAACGTGGTAATTTCAAAAAAATTCCTACGCACACGCAAGATCATGGTGATGCATAGCAACGAGAGGGGAGAGTGTGATCTATGTACCCTTGTAGACCGACAGCAGAAGCGTTAGCACAATGCGGTTGATGTAGTCGTACGTCTTCACGGCCCGACCGATCAAGCACCGAAACTACGGCACCTCCGAGTTCTAGCACACGTTCAGCTCGATGACGATCCCTAGACTCCGATCCAGCAAAGTGTCGGGGAAGAGTTCCGTCAGCACGACGGCGTGGTGACGATCTTGATGTACTACCGCCGCAGGGCTTCGGCTAAGCACCGCTACAATATTATCGAGGACTATGGTGGAAGGGGGCACCGCATACGGTTAAGAATATGATCACACAGATTAACTTGTGTCCCTAGGGGTTCCCCTTGCCCCCGTATATAAAGGATCAAAGGGGGGGTGTGGCCGGCCAGGAGGAGGGCGCGCCAGGAGGAGTCCTACTCCCACCGGGAGTAGGATTCCCCCCTTTCCTAGTTGGAATAGGATTAGGGAAGGGGGAAAGAGGAGAGAGAGAAGGAAGGGGGGCGCCGCCCCCCTTTCCTTGTCCTATTCGGACTAGGGGGGGGAGGGCGTGTGGCCCAGCCCTGGCCACCTCTCCTCTCTTCCACTAAAGCCCACTAAGGCCCATATACCTCCCGGGGGGTTCCGGTAACCTCCCGGTACTCCGGTAAAATCCCGATTTCACCCGGAACACTTCTGATATCCAAATATAGGCTTCCAATATATCAATCTTTATGTCTCGACCATTTTGAGACTCCTCGTCATGTCCGTGGTCACATCCGGGACTGCAAACAAACTTCGGTACATCAAAATGCATAAACTCATAATATAACTGTCATCGAAACCTTAAGCGTGCGGACCCTAGGGGTTCGAGAACAATGTAGACATGACCGAGACATGTCTCCGGTAAATAACCAATAGCGGAACCTGGATGCTCATATTGGCTCCTACATATTCTACGAAGATCTTTTATCGGTCAGACCGCATAACAACATACGTTGTTCCCTTTGTCATGGGTATGTTACTTGTCCGAGATTCGATCGTTGGTATCTCAATACCTAGTTCAATCTCGTTACCGGCAAGTCTCTTTACTCGTTCCGTAATACATCATCTCACGACTAACTCATTAGTTGCAATGCTTGCAAGGCTTATGTGATGTGCATTACCGAGAGGGCCCAGAGATACCTCTCTGACAATCGGAGTGACAAATCCTAATCTTGAAATACGCCAACCCAACATGTACCTTTGGAGACACCTGTAGAGCACCTTTATAATCACCCAGTTACGTTGTGACGTTTGGTAGCACACAAAGTGTTCCTCCGGCAAACGGGAGTTGCATAATCTCATAGTCATAGGAACATGTATAAGTTATGAAGAAAGCAATAGCAACATACTAAACGATCGGGTGCTAAGCTAATGGAATGGGTCAGGTCAATCAGATCATTCATCTAATGATGTGATCCCGTTAATCAAATAACAACTCTTTGTCCATGGTTAGGAAACATAACCATCTTTGATTAACGAGCTAGTCAAGTAGAGGCATACTAGTGACACTCTGTTTGTCTATGTATTCACACATGTATTATGTTTCCGGTTAATACAATTCTAGCATGAATAATAAACATTTATCATGATATAAGGAAATAAATAATAACTTTATTATTGCCTCTAGGGCATATTTCCTTCACCTTCATGTCCGTATTTTATTTTTATCGACGCCTCTACCTCTAAACATGAGGACATATTTATTGTTATTGGCTTTTCGCTTGAGGACAAGCGAGGTCTAGGCTTGGGGGAGTTGATACGTCCATTTTGCATCATGCTTTTATATCGATATTTATTGCATTATGGACTGTTATTTCACTTTATGTCACAATACTTATGGCTATTCTCTCTTATTTTACAAGGTTTACATAAGGGGGAAAATGCCGGCAGCTGGAATTCTAGGCTGGAAAAGGAGCAAATATTAGAGACCTATTCTGCGCAACTCCAAAAGTCCTGAAACTCCACGGAACATCTTAAAATAAATAAAGAAAAATCCTCGCCAAAGATGAAGGCTAGGGGGCCCACACCCTGCTCACGAGGGTTGGGGGCGCCCCCCCACTAGGGCGCCCCCCTACCTCGTTGCCCCCCTGGTGGCTCTCCGACGTCCATCTTCTCCTATATGAAGTCTTTCGATGAGAAAAAATCAAAGGGAACTTTTCGGGACGAGACTCCGCCGCCACGAGGCGGAACCTTGGCGGAACCAATCTAGAGCTCCGGCAGAGCTGTTCTGCCGGGGATACTTCCCCTCGGGAGGGGGAAATCATCACCATCGTCATCACCAACGCTCCTCTCATTGGGAGAGGGCAATATCCATCAACATCTTCACCAGCACCATCTCATCTCCAAACACTAGTTCATCTCTTGTATCCAATTCTTGTCTCAAAGTACGGGATTGGTGCTAGTAGGTTGCTAGTAGTGTTGATTACTCCTTGTAGTTGATGCCAGTTGGTTTATTTGGTGGAAGATCATATGTTCAGATCCTATATGCATATTATTACCCCTCTGATTATGAACATGAATATGCTTTGTGAGTAATTATGTTTGTTCCTGAGGACAAGGGAGAAGTCTTGCTATTAGTAGTCATGTGAATTTTGTATTCGTTTGATATTTTGATAAGATGTACGTTGTCTAGCCTCTAGTGGTGTTATGTGAACGTCGACTACATAACACTTCACCATTATTTGGGCCTAGAGGAAGGCATTTGGAAGTAATAAGTAGATGATGGGTTGCTAGAGTGACAGAAGTTTAAACCCTAGTTTATGCGTTGCTTCGTAAGGGGCTGATTTGGATCCACATGTTTCATGCTATGGTTAGGTTTACCTTAATACTTTTGTTGTAGTTGCGGATACTTGCAATAGAGGTTAATCATAAGTGGGATGCTTGTTCAAGTAAGAACAACACCCAAGCATCGGTCCACCTACATATCAAATTATCAAAGTATCGAACGTGAATCATATGAACGTGATGAAAACTAGCTTGATGATATTCCCATGTGTCCTCGGGAGCGCTTTTCCTATTATAAGAGTTTGTTCCGGTTTGTCCTTTGCTACGAAAATGATTGGGCCATCTTGCTGCACTTTATTTACTTTTGTTCAATTTATCCTATCACAAAACTATCTGTTACCACTTATTTCAGTACTTGCAGAGAATACCTTGCTGAAAACCGCTTATCATTTCCTTCTGCTCCTCGTTGGGTTCGACACTCTTACTTAACGAAAGGACTACGATAGATCCCCTATACTTGTGGGTCATCAGTGACTATGTATTGTTATACAACTCTCGTTTAAGATTTTTTGCAAGAAAACTCCTCTCTAAATGGGAAGGCCCTTATGTAATCGAGGAGGTCTACCGTTCCGGTGCCATAAAAATCAACAACTTCGAAGGCACCAATCCAAAGGTGGAGAATGGTCAAAGAATCAAACACTATATCTTAGGTAATCCCATAAATGTTGAAATCAATGTTATTGAAACCGTAACCCCGGAGGAATACATAAAGGACACTTTCCGGAATGTTTCAGACACCGAAAAGGAATAGGTATGTGGTATGGTAAGTAAACCGACTCCAAAATAGTTTTTAAGGCAATATTTCTCCGTTCTGGAATATTAAGAAAAATAGAAAAATAAGCAGCAGTCCGGGAAGGACACGAGGGCTCCACGAGGGTGGAGGGCGTGCCCTACCCTACTGGGCGCGCCCCCCTACCTCGTGGGCACCTCGTGTGCTCTCCAGACTCCATTTTCGTACACGACACGTATTTTGGTTGGTAAAAAATCATTATATAATCTCCCGGGGGTTTTGACTCCCGTAGCACGCAAAAATCTCCTGTCTTTGTTTCGAGCTGTTTTTCTGACAGATCTAGGTTATCATGACGTCTCCAAGTGCCACCAAGGACAAGTTCTTCGAGAACGTCATCAACCCTTACCTCGCGGAGGTGCAGCGACACCCTCAAACCATTGAGATGCGTGATGGTTGCTGCACATCTGTGATGCTGAGGGACCAAAGGGGACCGGAAGCATGGAGACGAGGCTTGAAGCAATGGAGCAACAAGTTTTCAAGTGTCAGGGGATGGTGGAGCGTGGACTCAACTCCAACTACATGATGATCGCAGAATTCACCAACAAACACAAGCTGGGTGCCGACAACATCGGGGAGACCATCTTCAAGCTTCACAAGAAAATCGAGCACCTTCAAGCTCAAATCTATGACCTGCAAAACCAAAACTGTGGTATGAATACAGATTCGAAAGGATGAGTTTGACTGCAGATTTGAGGATCCCGGAGACTCGGTCATCCTTCTATGATGGTGAGCCTATGCCTTGGAAGGAGGACGACAAGCCTACGCCATCAACAAAATCACCACCATCTCCACCAACAAAGAAGAATTGAGTATCTGGTATGGGCACTCCACTTGGCAACTGCCAAGCTTGGGGGAGTGCCCCGGTATCGTATCACCATCACTCTATCTTTACCGGGTTTTTTTCTTAGTTCGATCCTTTTGTAGTATCTTGATCTAGTAGAATAAAAGTTCTTAGTATGATCTAGTTGTGAGTTTTGCTTTATTATCCTTCTATGTAATCGAGTCCGTGAGCTATATAATAAAGATTAGTGTTGAGTCAAGGGCTTGATATTTTGCCATGATCCTAAAGGAATAAAAGAAAAGAGAAAGAAATAAAAAGAAACAAAGAGATCATATGAGTCTTATGGAGAGTAATGAGATCACATAGAAAGAGTATGATGAATAAAAGTTATTGAGGGTTGACAAACACATTTTTGGTCATCGTTGCAATTAATAGGAAGTAATAAAGAAAGAGAGGTCTTCACATATAAATATACTATCTTGGACATCTTTTATAATTGTGAGCACTCATTAAAATATGACATGCTAAAGAGTTGATATTGGACAAGGAAGACAACATAATGGGTTATGTTTTCTTACATCTGAGATAAATTATATTGTCTTGGATCTTCCAACATGATGAGCTTGACTTTCCCCCTCATGCTAGCCAAATTAATCGCACCAAGTAGAGATACTACTTGTGCTTCCAAACACCCTTAAATCAGTCTTTCCATAAGAGTCCACCATATCTACCTATGGATTGGGTAAGATCCATCAAGTAAGTTGTCATCGGTGCAAGCAATAGAAATTGCTCTCTAAATATGTATGATTGATTGGTGTGGAGGAAATAAGCTTTATACGAGCGTGTGATATGGAAGTAATAAAAGCGACAGACTGCATAATAAAGGTCCATATCACAAGTGGCAATATAAAGCGACGTTCTTTCGCATTAAGATTTTGTGCACCCAAACCATAAAAGCGCATGACAACCTCTACTTCCCTCTGCGAAGGGCCTATCTTTTACTTTTATCTCCTACCTTGCATAAGAGTCATGGTGATCTTCACCCTTCCTTTTTACATTTTATCCTTTGGCAAGCACAATATGTTGGAAAGATCCTGGTATATATGGCTAATTGGATGTGGGTTTTCATGAACTATTACTGTTGACATTACCCTTGAGGTAAAACATTGGGAGGCAAAACTATAAGCCCCTATCTTTCTCCGTGTCCGATTAAAACTCCATACCCATAAGTATTGCGTGAGTGTCAGCAATTGTGAAAGACTATATTATTGTGGAGTATGTGGACTTGCTGAAAAGATCTTATACATTGACTCTTTCCTATGTTATGATAAATTGCAATTGCCTCAATGACTGAGATTATAGTTTGTCAGTTGTCAATGAAGTTTACGATTCATACTTGATATTGTGATTGAATTATTACTCTAACATAAGATATCATATGACAAGAATTATATAAGTTGCTGCTCTAAGAATGACCATGATGCCCTCATGTCCATATTTTATTTTTATCGACACCTTCATCTCTAAACATGTGGACATATTTTTCGATTTCGGCTTTTCGCTTGAGGACAAGCGAGGTATAATCTTGGGGGAGTTGATACGTCCATTTTGCATCATGCTTTTATATCAATATTTATTGCATTATGGGCTGTTATTACACATTATGTCACAATACTTATGCCTATTCTCTCTTATTTTACAAGGTTTACATAAAAGAGGTAGAATGTCGGCCGCTGGGATTCTGGCTGGAAAAGGAGCAAATATTAGATACCTATTCTGCACAGCTCCAAAAGTCCTGAAACTTCACGGATGATGTTTTCCAAATATATAAAAAACATTGAGCACAAGAACTTCACCAGGGGGGCCACACCCTGCCCACGAGGGTGGGGGCGCCCCCTACCCCCTTGGGCGCGCCCCTACCTTGTGGGCCCCCTAGTGGCCCTCCGGTGACCATATTTTGTCATATGGACTCTTTCGATGGAAAAATAATCATAAGCCATCTTCTCGGACGAAACTCCGCCGCCATGAGGCGGAACCTTGGCGGAACCAATCTAGGGTTATGGCGGGGCTATTCTGCCGGGAAACTTCGGAAATCATCGCCTTCGTCATCACCAACGCTCCTCTCATCGGGAGAGGGCAATCTCCATCAACACCATCTCATCTCAAAACCCTAGTTTATCTCTTGTATCCAATTCTTGTCTCCAAGTCCGGGATTGGTGCTAGTAGGTTGCTAGTAGTGTTAATTACTCCTTGTAGTTGATGCTAGTTGGTTTAATTGGTGGAAGATCATATCTTCAGATCCTATATGCACATTAATACCCCTCTAATTATGAACATGTTTATGCTTTGTGAGTAGTTACTTTTGTTCCTGAGGACATGGTAGAAGTCTTGCTATTAGTAGTCATGTGAATTTGGTATTCGTTCGATATTTTGATGAGATGTATGTTGTCTCTCCTCTAGTGGTGTTATGTGAACGTCGACTACACGAAACTTCACCATTGTTTGGGCCTAGAGGAAGGCATTGGGAAGTAATAAGTAGATGATGGCTTGCTAGAGTGACAGAAGCTTAAACCCTAGTTTATGCGTTGCTTCGTAAGGGGCTGATTTGGATCCATATGTTTCATGCTATGGTTAGGTTTACCTTAATACTTTTGTTGTATTTGCGGATGTTTGCAATAGAGGTTAATCATAAGTGGGATGCTTATCCAAGTAAGGGCAGCACCCAAGCACCGGTCCACCCACATACCAAATTATCAAAGTATCGAACGTGAATCATATGAACGCGATGAAAACTAGCTTGACAATATTCCCATGTGTCCTTGGGAGCGCTTTACATCATATAAGAGTTTGTCCAGGCTTGTCCTTTGCTACAAAAAGGATTGGGCCACCTTGCTGCACCTTATTTACTTTTTTCACTTGTTGCTCATTACAAGTTATCTTATCTCAAAACTATCTGTTACCACTTATTTCAGTACTTGCAGAGAATACCTTGCTGGAAACCGCTTATCATTTCCTTCTGCTCCTTGTTGGGTTCGACATTCTTACTTATCGAAAGGACTACAATAGATCCCCTATACTTGTGGTTCATCATTGGGCAATTGATAGAAAAGTGCATAGTTATGAAAATATTAAAGGCAATGATCATGTTTATAGGCATCATGTTCGAGACAGGTAGACCGACTCCTGCCTGCATCTACTACTATTACTCCACCCATCGACCGCTATCCAGCATGCATCTAGAGTATTAAGTTCATAAAAACAGAATAACGCCTTAAGCAAGATGACATGATGTAGACAAAGTAATTCCATCCAATATGAATAAACCCCTTCATTTTCCCCTTAATGGCAACGATACGAATACGTGCCTTGTCCCCTTCTGTCACTGGGATATAGTGCACCACAAGATTGAACCCATCATAAAGAACCTCTCCCATTGCAAGATAAATCAATCTAGTTGGCCAAACCAAACAGATAGATCAAAGAGAAATACAAAGGTAATAATTATGCATAAAAGAATTTAGAAAAGACTCAATTAATATCCATGAACAATCTGATCATAAACGCACAATTCATCAGATCGCAACAAACACACCACAAAAGAAGATTGCATCGAATATATCTCCAAGAACATCGAGGAGAACATTATATTGAAGATCAAAGAGAGAGAAGAAGTCATCTAGCTACTAGCTATGGACCCATAGGTCTATGGTAAACTACTCACACATCATCGGAAGGGCAGTAAGGTTGATGTAGAAGCCCCCCCGTGATCAATTGCCCCTCTGACAGGGTGCCGGAAAAGGCCTCCAGATGGGATCACGGAAGAAAAGAAACTTGCGGCGGCAGAAAAATTATTTTGGGTGTCTCTTTGTTGGTTTCCTGATTTTAGAGAATTTCTAGAGGTGGAATTAGGTCAGATAGAGCCACGAGGGGCGCACAAGGCATCAGGGCGCGCCTTGTTGCCTTGCTGTCTTCTCGTTTGCCTTCTGGTCTCCTCCCGAAGCTTCTAGGGTCTCTGTTGTCCAGAAAAATTGTCAGAAAGTTCCATAACGCTTGGACTTCGTTTGGTACCAATTTCCTGGAAAAGCAAAATATGGCAAAAAAAACAGCACCTAGCACTTGTCACTAGGTTAATAAGTTAGTCCCCAAAATTATATATAATTTCATATAAAACATCCAAGATTGATACTATAATAGCATGGAACAATAAAAAATTATAGGTATGGTGGAGACGTACCAGAGGCCAATGGATGATAGAGTTTATTGATGTTGTTGTCATAGTGCGGAGATGAGCGGCCGATTTCCTGGCATCTTTGGAGTTGTCTCATACACTTGGCCTTGTGGATCTCAATTATGATTTGGTGTTCAATCATCAAGTGACCCAGCAAGAGGTTGAAGAGGAGGTGGCCGATGTAGAAGAGGTTGATGATCCAATGGAGATCGAGACTCAATCGAGCATGAAGAGGGTTAGGACTCGCAACTACAACCATGTTCAAGATCTTGCTTTGTCCGATGCTTTGATGAACATCTCCTAGGATGCAATAGTTAGAACAGACCAATCCAACGACCATATTTGGGCGATAATTGTGGAGTACTACTTCTTGTGAGCTGCGTTGGAATTTCCACGAAGAGGAAAGGATGATGCAGTATAGTAGAGATAAGTATTTCCCTTAACTAAGAACCAAAGTTATCAATCGAGCAGGAGAACCACGTGGAACCTCTTTAACAACGCCTACACACAAAAGAGCAAATACTTGCACCCAACAAGATCAAGGGGGTTGTCAATCCACTCAGTGGTTATTTGCAAGGATCAAACCTGATAGTGATAGATAGATAAATAAAACAGAAAATAAAAGAACGGTAAATAAACTGCAGCATGGTATTTTTTAGATTTAATATATGGTAAAATTAGACCCGGGGCCATAGTTTTCACTAGAGACTTCTCTCTCGAACAAAAATCATACAGTGGGTAAACAAATTACTGTTGGGCAATTGATAGAAAAGCGCATTGTTATGACGATATTCAAGGTAATGATCATGTATATCGGGATCATGTCCGAGACAAGTAGACCGACTCCTATCCGCATATACTATTATTACTCCACCCGTCGACTGCTATCCAACATGCATCTAGAGTATTAAGTTCATATGAAACGGAGTAACACCTTAAGCAAAATGACATGATGTAGACAAAGTAAATCCAATCAATATGAATAAACCCCGTTGTTTTTCCCTTAATGGCAACAATACAAATACGTGTCTTGTCCCCTTCTATCAGTAGGATATAGATCACCACAAGATTGAACACATTACAAAGCACCTCTCCCATTGCAAGATAAATCAATTTAGTTGGCCAAACCAAACAGATAGATCGGAGATAAATACAAAGCTATAACAATCATGCATAAAAGAATTCGGAGAAGACTCAACTAATATTCATGAATAATTTGATCATAAACCTACAATTCATCGGATCCCAATAAACACACCACAAAAGAAGATTACATCGAATAGATCTCCAAGAACATCGAAGAGAACATTGTATTGAGGATCAAAGAGAGAGAACAAGCCATCTAGCTAGTAGCTATGGACCTGTAGGCATTTGGTAAACTACTCACATATCATTGGAAGGGTAGAAAAGTTGATATAGAAGCCCTCCGTGATCGATTCCTCCTTCGGTAGAGTACCAGAAAAGGCCTCCAGATGGGATCATGGAAGAACGGAAACTTGCGGCGGCGGAAAAAGTATTTTTGGATGGCTCTTTGATGTATTGGGAATATTTCGGAATTTATAGAGGTATAATTAGGTCAAGAGGTGCCACGAAGGCCCCACAAGCCTAGGGGTGTGCCTACCCCCTGGGCGCACCTCCCGAGCTTGTCGCTCCCTCATGGCCCTTTAGGTCCTCCCCCGAACCTTCTAGGGTCCCTTCTGGTCCAAAAAAAATCAATCCAAAGTTTTTGTCCATTTGGACTCTATTTGATACTGATTTTCTTAAAAGCAAATAACAAGCAAAAAATAGCTACTGGCACTGGGAACTAGGTTAATAGGTAGTCCCAAAAATGTGTACATAACTCCATAAAATTTGAAATAAAACATGCAAGATTGATACTATAATAGCATGGAACAATAAAAAATTATAGATACGTTGCTCACGTATCAAGCTTCCCCAAGTTTAATTCCTGCTCGTCCTTGAGTAGGTAAATGATAAAAACAGAATTTTTGATGTGGAATGCTACCTAACATGTTCATCTTGTAATCTTTCTTTTATGGTATGAATATTTAGATTTGAATGATTCAAAACAATAGTCTATAGTTTGACATAAAGACATTAATACTCAGGCACACCTACAAATAATCATGGCTTATAAAATATAAACGCTAAAGAATGCTATCTGTTGGGGATATAACCCCACGATATGACCCACCCGTTCAGGGCTGGGTTATACAGTGGCGACTCAAAATATGGTGTCAGTCAAGCAGGCCACGATGACCAAGAGTTTGGAGGCCTAGAAGACGAGTCGTCAAGCGGGCCGGCACATGGCCCAGAACATGAGATGCTGGCTCACTACAAGAAGAAGGAAAGTCCCTTTACTTGGGAGGTAAGATAAGTAGGAAACAAATTAGGGCACGGGTCGTATTACGACTCGGACTCTGTTGTAAGAGCATCTCCAATAGACGGTCCAAATGTAAAAATACCTAACTTTTGGACCATCTGGGGTAAAAAACGCTGCTCCAACAGACGGTCCATATGTAAAAAAATTGGACCGTGGTCTCCCGGTTATGTAAAATACAACACCTCGCGGTGCAAATTTACATCACGAGATACAACTGGTCCAAATTCGGCGACTGCCCGCCAACGCCCAACAGCCCTTCATTTCATTTCACACCCGCGCCCGTCCGCCCGCCCGAACGCCAGTCGGCCGGAATCCGCCGCCGCCATCGCCCAAATCCCCGCCGCCATCGCCGCCACCGCCCCAAATCGCCAGTGCCGCCCTCCGCCACCCTCGCCCCTGTTGGATCCCTCGCCGGAAGCCGTCTCGCAGCTGCCCGGGCACCGCCGAATCGGAAGGCAGCCGCGATGGGATTCAGCGCCTCCGGCGATCCGGCTGCCCATGTAGGCCTCTGCCCAGTCCTTAGGCCGCCGCCCGCTGCTGCTCGCTGGCCTGCCCTATTGCCACCACCTCCCGGCCTTGCTGCCGCCACGCACTGACCGTGTCCAGCCGAGCTGCTGTCACTGTTGGCCCATGCAGCGTGCCTATGCCGTTGCTCGTGGTGTTCGTGTCGGCTGTTTCCCGCCTCCGTCGCTGCTGGCCGGCAAGGGAGCATGTACAGGGGAGGTCGGGCTCCGACCATGGCGACCACGGACGAGCACGGGAGCGGTGGCAAACGACACCGGTTAAAGGGGAAAAATAGGGGGATTGGGAGAGGAGCTCATCACGGGGAGGATGGCGCGCTCGGGGAGGTCGGGGAGAGCTTGATGGCGATGGATTTGACGAAGGCGGCCGACGTCCCGAGGTTGAAGAAGACGATCAAGGCGATTTTACATCTTTGTTTTGGACCATTTGTTGGAGTTGCTCTTTTACATCTCCGATTTGGACTATCTGTTGGAGTTGAGCATTTTTCGAAGCTCCAAAACCCACGTTTTGGCGGTCCATATTTTACATCTCCGGTTTTGGACCGCCAAAATTTGGACCATCTATTGGAGATAGTCTAAGCCCAAGGCCTCGACCTGTATATAAATGGGAGCCCTTGAGGTAGAAGGACTAAGTTACAAGCTCTCGAGTACTAGGATAACCAAGTTGCACCCTTGTAATCGAGATCTCACGCAATAATCAAATCAAGCAGGAGGTAGGCTATTACCTCCATCGAGAGGGGCTGAACCAGGGTAAATCCTTGTCCCTCGGTTGCGACCGACCCCGTTCAAGCTACTACCTCGCGATGATGGCTAAATGACTAAGTCCTTTCACAAGGACAGCTGCCATGACAAAACCACGACAGTTGGCGCCCGCCGTGGGGCTATCGATCGGTGGTGTTGAGTTCTTGTAGGGAGCTCTCCCAGGGATCGAGGGTGTGATCGACCGCATGACCAAGAGTCACTGCGGCAAGCTCTACATTGATAATTCAGGCTGGGGCCCCGAGGCAAGATCCACGTCTTCATCAACAAGATCGGTGAATCAGGACCCAAGCTGGACATCTGCACCAACATCATCGAGCCGGCTTGGCGCGCGCAACCCGCTCAGGCTCAAGCCGGCTGGAACCATGTCTTCATCGGCTTCACCCAGGGGGTTGATCCCAGATAACCCATAAGTATAGGGGATCAATTGTAGCCTTTCTCAATAAGTAAGAGTGTCGAACCCAACGAGGAGCTAAAGGTAGAAAAATATTCCATCAGGTTCTATCGACCACCGATACAACTCTACGCACGCTTTAACGGTCGCTTCACCTAGAACAAGTACGAAACTATAAGTACTTTGTAGGTGTGATAGGATAGGTTTGAAAGATAATAAATAACACGTAAATAAAAGATAGGGGCTATTTAGATAAAGAAACAGCTGAATTAGTGTTAGTAGAGAGCTTTTTGTCAGAAGAAAGTTATTTGTCCATAGGCAATCGATAACTAGACCGGCAATGATTATTGCAATTTTATATGAGGGAGAGGCATAAGCTAACTGTCACACCCTCGATGCAACAATATCTCCCCCGTGTCGAGGCACGACTTAGAGGCATAATCGCATTGAAGGCATATGTCGCAAGTTAGGCAATCTTCACAACACCCCATGTAATATGATAATAAAAGGGGAGATAACATAGTTGGCTTACACTCGCCACGTCAATCAAGTACATAAATAACATTACATCATCCAAACACTCATGGCCCGACTACGGCGCCAAAATAAAAGAGAACCCAACAAGCGACACGGTCCCGATCACCCCCAACTGGGCACCACTACTGATCATCAGGAAAGGAAACATAGTAACGTTGAGAGTCCTCGTCGAACTCCCACTTGAGCTCAAGCGTGTCTCCTGGAGCGGAATCATCAGAACATAGTAACGATTTTTAGGGTTTCGGACGATTGGGATCTAGATTTTCGGGGAGAGGCCTTTATATAGGCATAGAGGGAGCTAGGAGAGTCCAAATGAGGTGCGGTTTTCGGCCACGCAATCATGATCGAACGCTCTAGATGATGGAGAAGGTTCAGGTGGGTTTTGGGCCAAATTGGAGGGGTGTTGGGCTGCAACACACACGAGGCCTTTTCGGTCCCTCGGTTAACCGTTGGAGTATCAAACGAAGTCCAAATGATACGGAACTTGACAGGCGGTATACCGGTAGTAAACCAAGGCCGCTAGGCAAGTCTCGGTCCAATCCGGAAATGTTTAATCCTCACACATGAAAGAATGGTAGAAATGACCACCGGAGGAGAACGAAGCGCCGGAATGCAAAACGGACAACGGGGAAAATGCTCGAATGCATGAGATGAACACGTATGCAAATGCAATGCACATGATGACATGATATGAGATGCATGACAACGAGAACAACACACGGAGACAAAACCCGAACCCGAGAAAATAAAATAACTTAACGCCGGAAACGGCAAGAGTTGGAGTACAAATTGGGAAAGTTACATCCGGGGTGTTACAACACTCCACCACTACGAAAGGATCTCGTCCCGAGATCTAGGACTGAAAGAACGCCGGGTATTCAGAACGGAGGTGATCCTCGCGTTCCCTGGTAGCTTCACGGTCGGAATGATGTGACCACTTGACTTTGAGAAATTTGATTGACTTGTTGCGAGTCTTGCGTTCAGTCTCTTCAAGAATAGCAACTGGGTGCTCACGATAAGAGAGATCTTCTTGGAGCTCAATGTCCTCGAAGTTGACGGTGCGGTCAGGAGTCTTGAAGCACTTTCAGAGCTGAGAGACATGGAACACGTCATGAACATTAGCAAAGTTTGCAGGAAGCTCGAGTTGATAGGCGAGGTCACCTCTCTTGCTGACAATCTTGAAAGGTCCCACATATCTAGGGGCAAGCTTCCCTTTGATACCGAAGCGACGAGTACCTTTCATAGGAGAGACGCAGAGGTAAACATGATCTCCGATCTCGAAAACCAAATCACGGTGCTTACTATCATAGTAGCTCTTCTGGCGGGATTGGGCTGCTTTGAGGTTGTCTCGAATGACTTTGCACATTTCCTCTGCCTCTGTGATTAAGTCATTACCCAAAAGCTGACGTTCACCGGTTTCAGACCAGTTGAGAGGGGTACGGCACTTCCTGCCATACAGAATTTCAAAAGGGGCCTTGCCCGAACTTGCTTGAAAACTGTTGTTGTAGGAGAATTCAGCATAAGGAAGACAATCCTCCCACTTCATGCCGAAGGAGATCATACAAGCCCTGAGCATATCTTCAAGAATCTGGTTGACACACTCGACTTGACCGCTAGTTTGAGGATGGAAAGCTGTGCTGAAGCGGATGTTGGTGCCCATGGCCTTCTGAAAAGAATCCCAAAACTTGGATGTAAAGATGCTGCCACGGTCTGAAGAGATCACTTGTGGAATACCGTGCAGAGAGACAATCCGAGAGGTATAGAGTTCCGCCAATTGAGCTGCAGTGATTGACTCTTTGATAGGCAGAAAGTGAGCCACTTTGGTGAGTTTGTCGATGACAACGAATATAGCATCATTGCCACGCTTGGACTTTGGAAACCCAGTCACGAAGTCCATCTCAATGTGGTCAAACTTCCATTCTGGAATGGCAAGAGGTTGGAGGAGACCAGCTGGCCTTCGGTGTTCTGCCTTCACTCTTCTGCAGACATCACATTCATTCATGAATTGAGCAATCTCGCGCTTCATTCGAGTCCACCAATAAGCCTGCTTAAGGTCCTGATACATCTTCGTGCTTCTAGGGTGGATGGAGAGGAGAGAATTGTGAGCCTCGTTCATGATCACTTTACGGAGGTCACCTTTGGGTACAACAATACGATCCTCGAAGAAGAGAGTATCTTTGTCATCAAGGCGGTAGCATTTGTACTTGGGTTGACTCTTGGCAAGCCCAATCTTCACCTTTTTCACCATAGCATCAAGAAGCTGGGCTTGGCGAATCTGGTCTTCCAAGGTAGGAGAGACTTGAAGGTTGGCGAGGAAACCTTGAGGAACAATTTGCAGATTAAGTTTGCGGAAAGCTTCACAAAGCCCGGGTTGATAAGGCTTTAGAATCAGACAGTTGCAATAAGCTTTCCTGCTCAATGCATCAGCAATCACATTGGCCTTGCCTGGAGTATACTCGATACTCGGATTATACTCTTGAATCATTTCGACCCATCGAGTTTGCCTGAGGTTGAGATTAGGCTGAGTGAAGATGTACTTGAGACTCTTGTGATCAGTGAAAATGTCCACTTTTCTTCCCAATAAGAGATGTCTCCAAGTCAAAAGAGCATGCACAACTGCCGCCAACTCGAGATCATGAGTGGGGTAGTTCTTCTCATTAGGCTTCAACTAGCGAGAGCTATAAGCAACAACTTTCTTCTCTTGCATCAAAACTACGCCAAGACCTTGGAGAGAGGCATCACAAAAGACCTCGTATGGCTTGGATTCATCAGGTGGAGTCAGAACTAGAGCAGTGATCAATTTCTCTTTCAAAGTGTTGAAAGCAATGTCACACTCCGGAGACCAAATGTACTTGACGTGCTTCTGGAGAAGATTTGAGAGAGGCTTCGCAATCTTAGAAAAGTTTTCAACGAATCTTTGGCAATAGCTTGCGAGACCGAGGAAGCTACGGAGTTGCTTCACGTTCTGAGGAGGTTCCCAATTCACAATTGCAGACACCTTCTCAGGATTCACGGCAATGCCCTTGGCAGAGATGATATGACCAAGATAAAGAACCTCATCGAGCCAAAATTCACACTTGGAGAACTTGGCGTAGAACTGGTGTTCCCTCAGCTTATCAAGAACCAAATGCAAGTGCTTGGCATGATCTTCCTTGTTCTTCGAGAAAACCAGAATGTCGTCGAGATATACCAAAATGAAGTCATTGGTGTAGGCGTTGAAGATGAAGTTCATCATACGAGAGAACGTCGGAGGAGCATTGACGAGGCCAAAAGACATGACAGTGTATTCATATGAACCATAGCATATCCTGAAAGCCGTCTTGGGAATATCTTGCTCACGGATTCGAATCTGATGATAACCCATACGAAGATCAAGCTTGGAGAATACTTGGGCACCTTTGAGTTGTTCAAACAGCTCGTTGATGTTGGGAAGTGGGTATTTGTTCTTGATGGTCTTCTTGTTCAATGGACGGTAATCAACACAAAGTCGGTCCGTTCCATCCTTCTTCTTCACAAAAAGAACACCACAACCCCACGGAGAAGAACTAGGCCGGATGAGACCCATTTTCTCTTGAATATCGAGTTGCTTCTTCAGCTCCTTCAACTCTTCAGGTCCGAGCTTGTAAGGACGCTTGCACACAGGTTCCGTGTCAGGCTCAAGATCAATAACGAATTCAACTGGCCGGTGCGGAGGCATTCCTGGAAGCTCTTCTGGAAAGACGTCTTGATATTCGCAAACGACTAGAATTTGAGAGATAGCATCCAGTTCACCCTTCTCATTGAGAGAAAACAGACGGATAGTATTATCCCGAGTGGCAAAGACAATTACATCCTCAGACGAATGAGTCAATTGAATCTGCCTGGCTGCACAATCAAGCTGAGCCTTGTGCTTAGAAAGCCAATCCATTCCGAGAATAAGATCAATATCCGAGTTACCAAGGATCATTGGAGAAGCCAGAAACTTGAAGTCACCCATCGAGATAGAAATATCCGGAACTTCGTAGTTAGCAAGCAAGCATCTACCCGGAGAGACAACTGCTAATGGCTTATGCATAACTTGAGAAAACCACCCATGCTTAGATGCAAAAGGTCTCGAGGTAAAACAATGCGATGCACCAGTGTCAAAAAGAACTTTTGCAGGAACATCGTTAACAGGAAGGTTACCCATGATGACATCTGAAGAATCCTCTGTCTGAGATGCATTCACCATATTGACCTTGGCGTACTTGGGGTTATGCTTGACCACAGCTGTACTTGCCGATCTAACAGGAGGAGGAGGAGGAAGATGCCTCTGGTTGAAACACTTGTTGGCATAGTGACCCTTCTGTTGGCACTTGTTGCACGTGACCTCTGAAAGCGGACGGTGATACGGAGCACTCGATCTTGGAGCTTGAGACGAAGTCTTGTTCTGAAAGCCAGGGTTGGGTGGGTGGGAAGATCCACTGCCACCTTTGCTCTTCTGGTGATACGGCTGACGGAATGGAGGAGGAGGAAGCCAATACTTCTGCTGCTTGGCCACTTGAGTAGAGGAAGAAGGAGTAATATCTCTGACTCGCTTCTTGGAAGCATCACACCTCAGCTGAGCAGCCTCTTGCTTCAATGCCATGTTGTAGAACTCATCGTATCTCAAGGGCTCAAAAGGAACAAGAGCTAGCTGAATTTCTTCTCTGAGACCACCCCTGAACTGGTATATCATGCTCTTCTCATCAGCAACGTCCTGCTTGGCAAAGCGGGCGAGCTTCTGAAACAACTTGTTGTAGTCATAGACAGACAAAGAGCCTTGCTTCAGGTTGCGGAATTCCTCACGCTTGCTTTCAACCACGCTCTGAGGAATATGATGAGCTCGGAAATCTCGACGGAATTCATCCCAAGTGATAACACGTCCACCTCTGGAATCCTTGTATTGCTGGAACCATTCTGCAGCTTGATCTTTGAGTTGGAAGGAAGCAAACTTGACAAAGTCCTCAGGCCTGACGTTACTGCACTCGAAATGCTTGCACAGATCCACAAGCCAATCGTCAGCATCGGTTGCCTCAACACAATTGCTGAAAGTCTTTGGCCCGTTAGCAAGGAACTGGTTGAGTGAAGCAAAGTGATTCTGATTGTTGCCTTGGTTCCCTTGGTTGCCTTGATTGCGCTCTTGGAGAATTTGCATGATCAACTGTGTGTTTGCATTGGTTGTGGCCATCACAGCTTGCCATGCCTCCGGAGGAGGTGGAGGTGGTGGCGGATCAGGATTCGGAGTCGTGCGCGTTGGAGGAGCCATCCTGAAGAGGTTGACATCCATTAGCACATTTATAGACAAATATTGAAGCTGAATCCAACGGAATGAAAATTGCAACATATAGTCTTCACATCCGAACAAAATGAATGAATGCATTCCTCTTGAAATGGTCACATATCCATAAATTGAGAAGCCACATAGAATTTAGGTAGAGAAATAAATCAACAAGGTACGGATCAAGAACGAATAATCGGTAAGAAATCCCAATCTCAAACCAATATCCGTGGAAGAAGAACTAGAGCTACTAGAATTCCCACCTATGAAACTCCCTAACCTTTCCGGTTATGCAATCAGGTGTTGGGGATACAGGGGAAGCATAATATCTCACCCAAACTAGAAAATCCTACATCCAGCTGTATCCATCCTTCAACACATAACCGAGAAAAACTTCGGAAACCATCTACCTCAACCTTCGAAAAGCATCCGTTATACAAGTTATGGCGATACTCCCGAACTCCCGCCCCAGTACTGGGTGGCATCGATGTTATCTCACCAACGAACTGCATAAAAGAGATTTGCGATGTCGGCGTACTAAACTCAGGTATTCCAGAACTGCAACGATAAAATTATGACGACAACATCTCAGAGCTCAACTCCCCGGGACACTTCCACAAAACCCCTGACAGGAGGCACCAAGACAATGTTCTCATCATAACACCATCGGAACGATTCCAAGATACCCGCGTGATCCTAAATTTTTTTAGTGAAATTTGAGAAGAGAAGAGTTAAAACTCTACGTCAGGGTGCCTTACCAGAGCGATGAGGAGACTGGGAAGTAAAAAGAATTCCTAAACTCTCCGATATATAATTCCTAAATGACTCAAAACATTTTTCTAGACACAACTCGGCCGCTAAAAACGATCAAGCAATGGGGCTCCTAAGGTCGGGGAAGGCTCTGATTACCAACTTGTCACACCCTCGATGCGACTATATCTCCCTCGTGTCGAGGCACGACTTAGAGGCATAATCGCATTGAAGGCATATGTCACAAGTTAGGCAATCTTCACAACATCCCATGTAATATGATAATAAAAGGGGAGATAACATAGTTGGCTTACACTCGCCACGTCAATCAAGTACATAAATAACATTACATCATCCAAACACTCATGTCCCGACTACGGCGCCAAAATAAAAGAGAACCCAACAAGCGACACGGTCCCGATCACCCCCAACTGGGCACCACTACTGATCATCAGGAAAGGAAACATAGTAACATTGAGAGTCCTCGTCGAACTCCCACTTGAGATCAAGCGCGTCTCCTGGAGCGGAATCATCAGGCCCTGCATCTGTTGTAATAGTAATCTGTGAGCCACAGGGACTCAGCAATCTCGCACCCTCGCGATCAAGACTATTTAAGCTTATTGGTATGGCAAGGTAAAAATATGGAGCTGCAGCAAGCGACTAGCGAATATGGTGGCTAACTTATTCGCAAAGAGAGCGGGAAGAGGAGGCAAAGCTCGAGCGAGAAACTACAGAGCAACCTGCGCAAACATTACTCCAACACCGTGTCCACTTCCCGGACTCCGCCGAGAAGAGGCCATCACGGTAACACACTCAGTTGATTCATTTTAATTAAGTTAAGGTTAAAGTTATCTACAACCGGACATTAACAAATTCCCATCTGCCCATAACCGCGGGCACGGCTTTCGAAAGTTCAAAACCCTGCAGGGGAGTCCCAACTTAGCCCATGACAAGCTCTCACGGTCAACAAAGGAATAGACCCCCTCCCAAGACGTTCCGATCAGACTCGATATCTCGGTTCTTCAAGACACTTCGATAGGTTAAAACAAGACCAGCAACACCGCCCGAACGTGCTGACAAATCCCGATAGGAGCTGCACATATCCCTTTCTCAGGGCACACTCATATTGTCTAGACTTCCGGTAGGCCAGCCCAGAGTTGCCCCTGGTAGCCACCGGCGGCTGACAATTTGGACCAACACTCAGAGGAGCACTGGCCCGGGGGGGGGGGTTAAATAAGATGACCCTCGGGCTCCGGAAACCCAAGGGAAAAGAGGCTAGGTGGCAAATGGTAAAACCAAAGTTGGGCATTGCTGGAAAAGCTTTAATCAAGGCGAACTATCAAGGGGTTCCCATTATAACCCAATCGCGTAAGGAACACAAAATCCGGGAACATAACACCGATATGACGGAAACTAGGGCGGCAAGAGTGGAACAAAACACTAGGCGAGAGGCCGAGCCTTCCACCCTTTACCAAGTATATAGATGCATTAAGATAGCAAGATAATATAATGATATCCCAACAAGTAAATAAATGTTCCAACAAGGAACGGCCTCCAATCTTCACCTGCAACTAGCAACGCTATATGAGGGGCTAAGCAAAGCAGTAACATAGCCAATCAATGGTTTGCTAGGACATGGTGGGTTAGAGGTTTGACATGGCAATTTGGGAGGCTTGAAATCAAGTGGTAGGCATCGTAGCATTGACATAGCAAAAGATCGAGCAAACTAGCATAGCAAATATAGTAGTGATTTCGAGGGTATGATCATCTTGCCTGAAAAGTTGTTAGAGTTGACTGGATCCTCGAAAGCAAACTCAACGGGCTCCTCGTTAGCAAACTCGTCTCCCGGCTCTACCCAAACAAGACAAACAAGCAACAAGGACACAAATCAACCACGTGCAAGGATCAAGCAAAATGATGCAAAGATGGTATGCTATGCGGGATGCGATGCGGGATGCATATGCAAGATGTGACAAGGAATGCATGACCCTGGCCTCAACTTGGGAATCCAAGTGTGCCAATGGAAATAAGAGATGAAATCGCTTGAAAACGATATAAAGAACGCCGGAATCGGAGTTACGGTTTGGAAATGGCAAGCGATTCAAATATGACACCTGTCTGCGATTTACAGCAAGTAGCCATCTAAATGCAACGAAATGAACATGCTACATCACCCAAACATGATAACAAAATACATGTAAGGGATGCATTCATGGTGCTTAACAAAAGTCTAGCACTGAGCTACGGCCAATTCATCCATTAACAGGTTCAAACAAGCATGGCAAAAATACATATGGCAAACAGATTTCAGACTTGGTGAAATTAACACTTGTCTGGAATTTCAGATCAGGTAGCACTCTTCGGAGCAACAACACTACATGCTACATGACCTGAACATGGCAAAGTAAAGCATGGCAGGGAGCTACTCGAAGATCTTAACAAAAGTTCCTTAGTGACCTTGAGCCAAAAGGGATCAGAAAATACAATTGCAAGCATGTGAACATAGCAAAAACATAATCAGATCACAGACACAGTGAAAACTGGAGCATGCTGAAAACAGATATCAAGTAGGCATGTTAACGAGCTCGATGCACTCAATACAGAGTAAGACATGATAAGCTAAGCATGCATCTATCAAGAACACACAAAATGCAAGCTAGACATGGCAAGAATAATAGCATAGCATGCACGGATCAACTACAACATCATCGGCAAAATTGCAAACAAGTTGACAATCTGCCCAGATTCACAAAGTAGCAAAAGTAGAGCTCGATTGACTCAAGCTAGGGTGCTCCATAATTGCAAACAAAGACATGGATGGATAGAGCACTACAAGATTAACAAAACATCCTTACTGATCATCCTCAAAAGATGCACGGATCACTAGGAAACAGCATGAACATATGGCATCATGAGATAAACCGCTCAAAGACTTAGTGGAAATGCTAAGTCCCTGAAATCAGAATTACCAAGTGCCTCACTTTGCAAGCTTGTGCTAGTCACCACACACATCACAAAAATACATGGGTTGCACCTCCGGAAAGATGACAAAACCCTTAACAAAACATATGTAGAACTCATGGGCATATCATGCACACAATAATCATGGCAAAAAATGACAAAAAGCTAAATGGAGCAGCAGATCTAACAATTATCTCAAGTAGCCCTCTTGTAACAGCATTTCGGGCATCAACATGAACTCAAACGAGAATGATGCAATGGAATGAAATGATGTACTCTCTGAGATGAACATTTTGATATCCTATATGCATGAATTCGAGCTATGGATGCAAAGTTATAGCATGATGAAGATGGGCACATGAGCTAGGGACTTAGGGAAAAAAACGGGGTCAACCCTAATATTCCAGATCTGGATGGGGGCACGCAATGCGAGGTTCGACGGGGCTCTCGCCGGAGCTCACTGTAGACGGCCGGAGCGGGGGCTTGTTGGTGGTGGCGCACGCCGGCGGCGAGGAGGAGGCGGTGGGCGGCCAGAGCGGCGAGGTCGGCGCCGGGCGCGGATGGGGCGGCACCGGCTCGGGCGGCGTGGAGCTTCGGGGCGGCAATGGTGCACGGCGGCGTCGTGGCGGCGGCGGCCGAGGCGGCGGAGCGCGGCGCCGGCTCGGGAGGAGAAGGGCGGTGGCGGCTGAGCCCCGAGTCGGGCCGGGAGGGCCGGGGACGGGCCGAGCGGGCCTGGCGCGGCTGAGGCGGCGAAGTGGTCCGGGGGCGCCACGTGGCAGCTCCCGGTTGGCGGCGGCGGAAGCGTCCGGCCCGGACGAACGTGTCCGGACGGCGCGGTGACGATTTTTAGGGTTTCGGATGAGGGGGATCCAGATTTTCGGGGAGAGGCCTTTATATAGGCATAGAGGGAGCTAGGAGAGTCCAAATGAGGTTCGGTTTTCGGCCACGCGATCGTGATCGAACGCTCTAGATGATGGAGAAGGTTCAGGTGGGTTTTGGGCCAAATTGGAGGGGTGTTGGGCTGCAACACACACGAGGCCTTTTCGGTCCCTCGGTTAACCGTTGGAGTATCAAACGAAGTCCAAATGATACGGAACTTGACAGGCGGTATACCGGTAGTAAACCAAGGCCGCTAGGCAAGTCTCGGTCCAATCCGGAAATGTTTAATCCTCACACATGAAAGAATGGTAGAAATGACCACCGGAGGAGAACGAAGCGCCGGAATGCAAAACGGACAACGGAGAAAATGTTCGAATGCATGAGATGAACACGTATGCAAATGCAATGCACATGATGACATGATATGAGATGCATGACAACGAGAACAACACACGGAGACAAAACCCGAACCCGAGAAAATAAAATAACTTAACGCCGGAAACGGCAAGAGTTGGAGTACAAATTGGGAAAGTTACATCCGGGGTGTTACAACACTCCACCACTACGAAAGGATCTCGTCCCGAGATCTAGGATTGAAAAAACACCGGGTATTCAGAACGGAGGTGATCCTCGCGTTCCCAGGTAGCTTCACGATCGGAATGATGTGACCACTTGACTTTGAGAAATTTGATTGACTTGTTGTGAGTCTTGCGTTCAGTCTCTTCAAGAATAGCAGCTGGGTGCTCATGATAAGAGAGATCTTCTTGGAGCTCAATGTCCTCGCAGTTGACGGTACGGTCAGGAGTCTTGAAGCACTTTCGGAGCTGAGAGACATGGAACACGTCATGAACATTAGCAAAGTTTGCAGAAAGCTCGAGTTGATAGGCGAGGTCGCCTCTCTTGCTGACAATCTTGAAAGGTCCCACATATCTAGGGGCAAGCTTCCCTTTGATACCGAAGCGACGAGTACCTTTCATAGGAGAGACGCGGAGGTAAACATGATCTCCGATCTCGAAAACCAAATCACGGTGCTTACTATCATAGTAGCTCTTCTGGCGGGATTGGGCTGCTTTGAGGTTATCTCGAATGACTTTGCACATTTCCTCTGCCTCTGTGATTAAGTCATTACCCAAAAGCTGACGTTCACCGGTTTCAGACCAGTTGAGAGGGGTACGGCACTTCCTGCCATACAGAATTTCAAAAGGGGCCTTGCCCGAACTTGCTTGAAAACTGTTGTTGTAGGAGAATTCAGCATAAGGAAGACAATCCTCCCACTTCATGCCGAAGGAGATCATACAAGCCCTGAGCATATCTTCAAGAATCTGGTTGACACGGTCAACTTGATCGCTAGTTTGAGGATGGAAAGCTATGCTGAAGCGGATGTTGGTGCCCATGGCCTTCTGAAAAGAATCCCAAAACTTGGATGTAAAGATGCTGCCATGGTCTAAAGAGATCACTTGTGGAATACCGTGCAGAGAGACAATCCGAGAGGTATAGAGTTCTGCCAATTGAGCTGCAGTGATTGACTCTTTGATAGGCAGAAAGTGAGCCACTTTGGTGAGTTTGTCGATGACAACGAATATAGCATCATTTCTACGCTTGGACTTTGGAAACCCAGTCACGAAGTCCATCTCAATGTGGTCAAACTTCCATTCTGGAATGGCAAGAGGTTGGAGGAGACCAGCTGGCCTTCGGTGTTCTGCCTTCACTCTTCTGCAGACATCACATTCATTCACGAATTGAGCAATCTCGCGCTTCATTCGAGTCCACCAATAAGCCTGCTTAAGGTCCTAATACATCTTCGTGCTTCCAGGTTTGATGGAGAGGAGAGAATTGTGAGCCTCGTTCATGAAAACTTTACGGAGGTCACCTTTGGGTACAACAATATGATCCTCGAAGAAGAGAGTATCTTTGTCATCAAGGCGGTAGCATTTGTACTTGGGTTGACTCTTGGCAATCCCAATCTTCACCTTTTTCACCATAGCATCAAGAAGCTGGGCTTGGCGAATCTGGTCTTCCAAGGTAGGAGAGACTTGAAGGTTGGCGAGGAAACCTTGAGGAACAATTTGCAGATTAAGTTTGCGGAAAGCTTCACAAAGCCCGGGTTGATAAGGCTTTAGAATCAGACTGTTGCAATAAGCTTTCCTGCTCAATGCGTCAGCAATCACATTGGCCTTGCCTGGAGTATACTCGATACTCGGATTATACTCTTGAATCATTTCGACCCATCGAGCTTGCCTGAGGTTGAGATTAGGCTGAGTGAAGATGTACTTGAGACTCTTGTGAACAGTGAAAATGTCCACTTTTCTTCCCAATAAGAGATGTCTCCAAGTCAAAAGAGCATGCACAACTGCCGCCAACTCGAGATCATGAGTGGGGTAGTTCTTCTCATTAGGCTTCAACTGGCGAGAGGTATAAGCAACAACTTTCCTCTCTTGCATCAAAACTGCGCCAAGACCTTGGAGAGAGGCATCACAAAAGACCTCGTACGGCTTGGATTCATCAGGCAGAGTCAGAACTGGAGCAGTGATCAATTTCTCTTTCAAAGTGTTGAAAGCAATGTCACACTCCGGAGACCAAACGTACTTGACGTGCTTCTGGAGAAGATTTGAGAGAGGCTTCGCGATCTTAGAAAAGTTTTCAACGAATCTTCGGCAATAGCTTGCGAGACCGAGGAAGCTACGGAGTTGCTTCACGTTCTGAGGAGGTTCCCAATTCACAATTGCAGACACCTTCTCAGGATTCACGGCAATGCCCTTGGCAGAGATGATATGACCAAGATAAAGAACCTCATCGAGCCAAAATTCGCACTTGGAGAACTTGGCGTAGAACTGGTGTTCCCTCAGCTTATCAAGAACCAAACGCAAGTGCTTGGCATGATCTTCCTTGTTCTTCGAGAAAACCAGAATGTCGTCGAGATATACCAAAATGAAGTCATTGGTGTAGGCGTTGAAGATGAAGTTCATCATACGAGAGAACGTCGGAGGAGCGTTGACGAGGCCAAAAGACATGACAGTGTATTCATATGAACCATAGCTTGTCCTGAAAGCCGTCTTGGGAATATCTTGCTCACGGATTCGAATCTGATGATAACCCATACGAAGATCAAGCTTGGATAATACTTGGGCACCTCTGAGTTGTTCGAACAGCTCGTTGATGTTGGGAAGTGGGTATTTGTTCTTGATGGTCTTCTTGTTCAATGGACGGTAATCAACACAAAGTCGGTCCGTTCCATCCTTCTTCTTCACAAAAAGAACACCACAACGCCACGGAGAAGAACTAGGCCGGATGAGACCCATTTTCTCTTGAATATCGAGTTGCTTCTTCAGCTCCTTCAACTCTTCAGGTCCGAGCTTGTAAGGACGCTTGCACACAGGTTCCATGCCAGGCTCAAGATCAATATCGAATTCAACTGGCCAGTGCGGAGGCATTCCTGGAAGCTCTTCTGGAAAGACGTCTTGATATTCGCAAACGACTGGAATTTGAGAGGTAGCATCCAGTTCACCCTTCTCATTGAGAGAAAAGAGACGGATAGTATTATCCCGAGTGGCAAAGACAATTACATCCTCAGACGAATGAGTCAATTGAATCTGCCTGGCTGCACAATCAAGCTGAGCCTTGTGCTTAGGAAGCCAATCCATTCCGAGAATAAGATCAATATCCGAGTTACCAAGGATCATTGGAGAAGCCAGAAACTTGAAATCACCCATTGAGATAGAAATATTCGGAACTTCGTAGTTAGCAAGCAAGCATCTACGCGGAGAGACAACTGCTAATGGCTTATGCATAACTTGAGAAAACCACCCATGCTTAGATGCAAAAGGTCTCGAGATAAAACAATGCGATGCACCAGTGTCAAAAAGAACTTTTGCAGGAACATCGTTAATGGGAAGGTTACCCATGATGCCATCTGAAGAATCCTCTGTCGGAGCTGCATTCACCATATTGACCTTGGCGTACTTGGGGTTATGCTTGACCACAGCTGTACTTGCCGATCTAACAGGAGGAGGAGGAGGAAGATGCCTCTGGTTGAAACACTTGTTGGCATAGTGACCCTTCTGTTGGCACTTGTTGCACGTGACCTCTGAAAGCGGACGGTGATACGGAGCACTTGATCTTGGAGCTTGAGATGAAGTCTTGTTAAGAAAGCCAGGGTTGGTTGGGTGGGAAGATCCACTGCCACCTTTGCTCTTCTGCTGATACGGCTGATGGAATGGAGGAGGAGGAAGCCAATATTTCTGCTGCTTGGCCACTTGAGTAGAGGAAGAAGGAGTAACATCTCTGACTCGCTTCTTGGAAGCATCACACCTCAGCTGAGCAGCCTCTTGCTTCAATGCCATGTTGTAGAACTCATCGTATCTCAAGGGCTCGAAAGGAACAAGAGCTAGCTGAATTTCTTCTCTGAGACCACCCCTGAACTGGTATATCATGCTCTTCTCATCAGCAAAGTCCTGCTTGGCAAAGCGGGCAAGCTTCTGAAACAACTTGTTGTAGTCATAGACAGACAAAGAGCCTTGCTTCAGGTTGCGGAATTCCTCACGCTTGCTTTCAACCACGCTCTGAGGAATATGATGAGCTCGGAAATCTCGACGGAATTCATCCCAAGTGATAACACGTCCACCTCTGGAATCCTTGTATTGCTGGAACCATTCTGCAGCTTGATCTTTGAGTTGGAAGGAAGCGAACTTGACAAAGTCCTCAGGCCTGACGTTATTGCACTCGAAATGCTTGCACAGATCCACAAGCCAATCGTCAGCATCGGTTGCCTCAACACAATTGCTGAAAGTCTTCGGCCCGTTAGCAAGGAACTTGTTGAGTGAAGCAAAGTGATTCTGATTGTTGCCTTGGTTCCCTTGGTTGCCTTGATTGCGCTCTTGGAGAATTTGCATGATCAACTGTGTGTTTGCATTGGTTGTGGCCATCACAGCTTGCCATGCCTCCGGAGGAGGTGGAGGTGGTGGCGGATCAGGATTCGGAGTCATGCGCGTTGGAGGAGCCATCCTGAAGAGGTTGACATCCATTAGCACATTGATAGACAAATATTGAAGCTGAATCCAACGGAATGAAAATTGCAACATATAGTCTTCACATCCGAACAAAATGAACGAATGCATTCCTCTTGAAATGGTCACATATCCATAAATTGAGAAGCCACATAGAATTTAGGTAGAGAAATAAATCAACAAGGTACGGATCAAGAACGAATAATCGGTAAGAAATCCCAATCTCAAACCAATATCCGTGGAAGAAGAACTAGAGCTACTAGAATTCCCACCTATGAAACTCCCGAACCTTTCCGGTTATGCAATCAGGTGTTGGGGATACAGGGGAAGCATAATATCTCACCCAAACTAGCAAATCCTACATCCAGCTATATCCATCCTTCAACACATAACCGAGAAAAACTTCGGAAACCATCTACCTCAACCTTCGAAAAGCATCCGTTATACAAGTTATGGCGATACTCCCGAACTCCCACCGCAGTACTGTGTGGCGTCGAGGTTATCTCACCAACGAACTGCATAAAAGAGATTTGCGATGTCGGCGTACTAAACTCAGGTATTCCAGAACTGCAACGATAAAATTATGATGACAACACCTCAGAGCTCAACCCCCCGGGACACTTCCACAAAACCCCTGACAGGAGGCACCAAGACAATGTTCTCATCATAACACCATCGGAACGATTCCAAGATACCCGCGTGATCCTAAATTTTTTTAGTGAAATTTGAGAAGAGAAGAGTTAAAACTCTACGTCAGGGTGCCTTACCAGAGCGATGAGGAGACTGGGAAGTAAAAAGAATTCCTAAACTCTCCGATATATAATTCCTAAATGACTCAAAACATTTTTCTAGACACAACTCGGCCGCTAAAAACGATCAAGCAATGGGGCTCCTAAGGTCGGGGAAGGCTCTGATTACCAACTTGTCACACCCTCGATGCGACTATATCTCCCTCGTGTCGAGGCACGACTTAGAGGCATAATCGCATTGAAGGCATATGTCGCAAGTTAGGCAATCTTCACAACATCCCATGTAATATGATAATAAAAGGGGAGATAACATAGTTGGCTTACACTCGCCACGTCAATCAAGTACAAAAATAACATTACATCATCCAAACACTCATGGCCCGACTACGGCGCCAAAATAAAAGAGAACCCAACAAGCGACACGGTCCCGATCACCCCCAACTGGGCACCACTACTGATCATCAGGAAAGGAAACATAGTAACGTTGAGAGTCCTCGTCGAACTCCCACTTGAGCTCAAGCGCGTCTCCTGGAGCAGAATCATCAGGCCCTGCATCTGTTGTAATAGTAATCTGTGAGCCACAGGGACTCAGCAATCTCGCACCCTCACGATCAAGACTATTTAAGCTTATTGGCATGGCAAGGTAAAAATATGGAGCTGTAGCAAGCGACTAGCGAATATGGTGGCTAACTTATTCGCAAAGAGAGCGGGAAGAGGAGGCAAAGCGCGAGCGAGAAACTAGAGAGCAACCAGCGCAAACATTACTCCAACACCGTGTCCACTTCCCGGACTCCGCCGAGAAGAGGCCATCACGGTAACACACTCAGTTGATTCATTTTAATTAAGTTAAGGTTAAAGTTATCTACAACCGGACATTAACAAATTCCCATCTGCCCATAACCGCGGGCACGGCTTTCGAAAGTTCAAAACCCTGCAGGGGAGTCCCAAGTTAGCCCATGACAAGCTCTCACGGTCAACAAAGGAATAGACCTCCTCCCAAGACGTTCTGATCAAACTCGGTATCTCGGTTCTTCAAGACACTTCGACAGGTTAAAACAAGACCAGCAACAGCGCCCGAACGTGCCGAGAAATCCCGATAGGAGCTGCACATATCCCTTTCTCAGGGCACACTCAGATTGTCTAAACTTCCGATAGGCCAGCCCAGAGTTGCCCCTGGTAGCCACCGGCGGCTGACAGTTTGGACCAACACTCAGAGGAGCACTGGCCCCGGGGGGGGGGGGGGTTAAATAAGATGACCCTCGGGCTCCGGAAACCCAAGGGAAAAGAGGCTAGGTGGCAAATGGTAAAACCAAGGTTGGGCATTGCTGGAAAAGCTTTAATCAAGGCAAACTATCAAGGGGTTCCCATTATAACCCAATCGCGTAAGGAACGCAAAATCCAGGAACATAACACCGATATGATGGAAACTAGGGCGGCAAGAGTGGAACAAAACACTAGGCGAGAGGCCGAGCCTTCCACCCTTTACCAAGTATATAGATGCATTAAGCTAACAAGATAATATAATGATATCCGAACAAGTAAATAAATGTTCCAACAAGGAACGGCCTCCAATCTTCACCTGCAACTAGCAATGCTATATGAGGGGCTAAGCAAAGCGGTAACATAGCCAATCAACGGTTTGCTAGGACATGGCGGGTTAGAGGTTTGACATGGCAATTTGGGAGGCTTGAAAGCAAGTGGTAGGCATCGTAGCATTGACATAGCAAAAGAGCGAGCAAACTAGCATAGCAAATATAGTAGTGATTTTGAGGGTATGATCGTCTTGCCTGCAAAGTTGTCAGAGTTGACTGGATCCTCGAAAGCAAACTCAACGGGCTCCTGTTAGCAAACTCGTCTCCCGGCTCTACCCAAACAAGACAAACAAGCAACAAGGACACAAATCAACCACGTGCAAGGATCAAGCAAAATGATGCAAAGATGGTATGCTATGCGGGATGCGATGCGGGATGCATATGCAAGATGTGACAAGGAATGCATGACCCTGGCCTCAACTTGGGAATCCAAGTGTGCCACTGGAAAGAAGAGATGAAATCGCTTGAAAACGATATAAAGAACGCCGGAATCGGAGTTACGGTTTGGAAATGGCAAGCGATCCAAATATGACACCGGTCTGCGATTTACAGCAAGTAGCCATCTAAATGCAACGAAGTGAACATGCTACAGCACCCAAACATGATAACAAAATACATGTAAGGGATGCATTCATGGTGCTTAACAAAAGTCTAGCACTGAGCTACGGCCAATTCATCCATTAACAGGTTCAAACAAGCATGGCAAAAATGCATATGGCAAACAGATTTCAGACTTGGTGAAATTAACACTTGTCTGGAATTTCAGATCAGGTAGCACTCTTCGGAGCAACAACACTACATGCTACAGGACCTGAACATGGCAAAGTAAAGCATGGCATGGAGCTACTCGAAGATCTTAACAAAAGTTCCTTAGTGACCTTGAGCCAAAAGGGATCAGAAAATACAATTGCAAGCATGTGAACATAGCAAAAACATAATCAGATCACAGACTTAGTGAAAACTGGAGCATGCTGAAAACAGATATCAAGTAGGCATGTTAACGAGCTCGATGCACTCAATACAGAGGAAGGCATGATAAGCTAAGCATGCATCTATCAAGAACACACAAAATGCAAGCTAGACATGGCAAGAATAATAGCATAGCATGCACGGATCAACTACAACATCATCGGCAAAATTGCAAACAAGTTGACAATCTGCCCAGATTCACAAAGTAGCAAAAGTAGAGCTCGATTGACTCAAGCTAGGGTGCTCCATAATTGCAAACAAAGACATGGATGGATAGAGCACTACAAGATTAACAAAACATCCTTACTGATCATCCTCAAAAGATGCACGGATCACTAGGAAACATCATGAACATATGGCATCATGAGATAAACCGCTCAAGGACTTGGTGGAAATGCTAAGTCCCTGAAATCAGAATTACCAAGTGCCTCACTTTGCAAGCTTGTGCTAGTCACCACACACATCACAAAAATACATGGGTTGCACCTCTGGAAAGATGACAAAACCCTTAACAAAACATATGTAGAACTCATGGGCATATCATGCACACAATAATCATGGCAAAAAATGACAAAAAGCTAAATGGAGCAGCATATCTAACAATTATCTCAAATAGCCCTCTTCTAACAGCATTTCGGGCATCAAGATGAACTCAAATGAGAATGATGCTATGGAATGAAATGATGTACTCTCTGAGTTGAATATTTTGATATACTATATGCATTAATCGGAGCTACGGATGCAAAGTTATAGCATGATGAAGATGGGCACATGAGCCAGGGACTCTCGCCGGAGCTCACTGTAGACGGCCGGAGTGGGGGCTTGGCGGTGGTGGCGCACGCCGGCGACGAGGAGGAGGCGGTGGGCGGCCGAAGTGGGGGCTTGGCGGTGGTGGCGCACGCCGGCGACGAGGAGGAGGCGGTGGGCGGCTGGAGCGGCGAGGTCGGCGCCGGGCGCGGACGGGGCGGCGCCGGCTCGGGCGGCGTGGAGCTTCGGGGCGGCAATGGCGCGCAGCAGCGTCGTGGCGGCGGCGGCCGAGGCGGCGGAGCGCGGCGCCAACTCGGGAGGAGAAGGGCGGCGGCGGCTGAGCCCCGAGTCGGGCCGGGAGGGCCGGGGACGGACCGAGCGGGCCTGGCGCGGCTGAGGCGGCGAAGTGGTCCGGGGGCGCCACGTGGCAGCTCCCGGTTGGCGGCGGCGGAAGCGTCCGGCCCAGACGAACGTGTCCGGCCGGCGCGGTGACGATTTTTAGGGTTTCAGACGAGGGGGATCCGGATTTTCGGGGAGAGGCCTTTATATAGGCATAGAGGGAGCTAGGAGAGTCCAAATGAGGTGCGGTTTTCGGCCACGCGATCGTGATCGAACGATCTAGATGATGGAGAAGGTTCAGGTGGGTTTTGGGCCAAATTGGAGGGGTGTTGGGCTGCAACACACACGAGGCCTTTTCGGTCCCTCGGTTAACTGTTGGAGTATCAAACGAAGTCCAAATGATACGAAACTTGACAGGCGGTCTACCGGTAGTAAACCAAGGCCGCTTGGCAAGTCTCGGTACAATCCGGAAATGTTTAATCCTCACACATGAAAGAAAGGTAGAAATGACCACCGGAGGAGAATGAAGCGCCGGAATGCAAAACGGACAACGGGGAAAATGCTCGAATGCATGAGATGAACACGTATGAAAATGCAATGCACATGATGACATGATATGAGATGCATGACAACGAGAACAACACACGGAGACAAAACCCGAACCCGAGAAAATAAAATAACTTAACGCCGGAAACGGCAAGAGTTGGAGTACAAATTGGGAAAGTTACATCCGGGGTGTTCCACTAACATACTTTCTATACTTGGATCATATGCAATTATGATTGGAACTCTAGCAAGCATCCAAAACTACTAATGATCATTAAGGTAAAACCCAACCATAGAATTAAAGTATCAAGTCCTCTTTGTCGGCATCCTGGGAACCGGGGTACCCAGACTTGCCTGCCTGCGGCCTACGAAGTGGCTCCATCAACGGCCTGGTACGACCCGTCTTCAGCACTAACAACACAAGACCCTCGCAAGGGGCCAAGCCTCGCGAAGCGGACGTCGCCAAGACCTCCAGAAGGAGAAACCTCCTTAGGTTGGCTCCTGAGGAGCGGAGATTTCTATGCAAGGCCTCACCCGTGAGGTTCGAAAGACGCAAGCCATGATGACCAAGGCCAGACGGGCGCCAGCGGGCGCAGCACAGCAGGTTTCCTCTTTGGTGCTAAAGAGGCAAGAACAGGCGCGGAGTCCCAAGGCATCAACCAAAGGTTTCCATTTCCATGCAACAAGACCAAGACCGCCAGGACGACGGGGTCATCGCCGAGCCCACCACAGCGTTACGACCAAAAGCTTTGTAGGCGAAGACCACCTTTCATCAGGAAAAGATGTACTAGTTCTCCCCCTTTGAATTTTGTTGTTGTGGGATCCCTTCCCGCCTTCGTTTTGGGGGAAGAGGACCAAGGCCACTATAAGTATAGCCTAGCCACCACCATAGAGAGGGGATCCAGAACATCCGCACCCTCACCAGCTCACCCCAACACAAGAACACACCTCCTGAGGTTGTTCTACCACTGTACTAGTTCATCCTCAGCCCACCTCGAGGCCAATCCACCACAAAGCAGGAGTAGGGTTTTACACCACAAGGTGGCCCGAACCTGGGTAAACTGTTGTGTCCCATTTCCTTCCAGTTCATCGAGCTAGGCTGTGAGATCGACGAGTTGGCAGACTAGGGAGGTTGATTTCTTCGCACGCACCCAGAGTTTGAATCTATCAAGGGTCTGCGGAGCCCCGAATCCGACATTTGGCGCGCCAGGTAGGGGTGCGTCGAAGCCTCTCTTACGCCGGTTGACTCGCCACCACTCCGCCGCTCTCATGGATGACGCGCCTCGAGCTCATGTTGAGCACTGGGCCGCTCGGCCTGCCCGGACAGCGCCTTTCGCCCAAGAAGATCTCCACTCCGCGCTCCTTGCATCCCACACACCACCCAGCATCGTCGGCCATGGGTGGCACGGACCGCCACCGCCTTCTCCTGCGCTCCACCGCAACCGCGCCACCATGTGATCTTTGAGCTATGCTGCAGCGATGGCGCTAGACACCCATCGGGAGGAGGCGAATACATGAGCCACGCTCATCATGGCACCGGAGCTGCTGCGATGCAGATTGGCGGAAGGCGCCATGACGCCCTGCTCGAGCGGGTCGCTGAGCTGCTCAATGCCATCTGCAGGGGCACAACACCTTTCTGCACCTTCCCTACATCGCAGGCGCGGCCGGTGGCACGCGCCGGCCCCTGCAACACCTGTAGGCCCCTCCTCGGGGGACCTGGAGGGCCTCACAGCACCAACCTGGGCGGCGATGTTGCTCATCCTACCAAGGGTACACTACCTCTGGGTGTGGTGCGCTCGGGCGGCCCCTCCTGGGGCCACGCCGAGACGCCACCCTACGATCATCGTTACCCGGCGTCGAGCCTGGCAAGCAGCGATGCAGGGCGGCTAGGCGACGACTCGGGGGTGGCAGCTTCGGGCACCCCCGTACCTCCCCTGACAGACCTGCGGTACACGCCGAGAAGCACCCCCTGTCCGTTCCCCTCGCCAGCCTGGGTATCGAGGCGACGCGAAGCTGAGGCTCTTCACGAGCCGACCCGGAGCTTCACCGACGCCTTCAATGACAACAGCCAGTGGGTACAGCCAATATCTCAGGAGCACGATTATTCAAACCATGGACCGCACGTGAACAGAGCCACGACAGTAGCCGTGGACCTCAGGATGATGGCCCCGCTACAGGTGGACGGGGTGCACTGGGGGTTGCATGGGGGGAGCCTCGTGCCAGGGCCTCCCCCGCGCCGCATGGAGAAAGCGTGGCGGCGCATGCCGCACGAAGGTAGGCCCCCCGCCTGGGAAGGCGCTAGCGATCCCTTCCCCCCGGCGGTCAGGGCTTGTGATCGCCGAGGCACCGCTAGCGTCCTCCTTGCCCCTTGGTCTTGTCCTGGTTTCCGGACACCCCAACAATGGTCGGGGGAGGTGCAAGGCAGGGCCCTCGGCAGGCGCCGGGGAAGCCCGTGAAGATCTCCGCTCGTGACACTCTCACGTAATAATGAGTTGGGGCTGTACACGCCCCGAAGGCTCCTGAGTGCCGCCCTCGGGCCTCATGGGGGCTCCCACCCACGTCCAAGTGGAAGCACCATGCTCCGTGATGGCCGTCGACACTATCCCACAATGACTATGCCCACGCCAAGTGGAAGCACTTAGCTCCACGCTGATGGGAAGACAAGAAGACGAGCTAGGTGCCGAACGCGGCTGTTTGCTTTTGCCCTCTTTCTGCAACCCAATTTGACATCTTTTGGAATGAGATTTAGAGTTTCGTGTGTTTATCAATGGAAGAAAAGGGGGGAATTTTTCTTGTCTTGTAGCGCTTTCTTGCCTTTTGGTTTGTGTTAAAGGATAAGGCTCACGCCTACTGAGCGCCCCACGAGCAAGGGCCGTGCATGGTATGCGCACGTCGAGCGCGTTCGGGCTAGCCCTGGCGCCGCTGAGGCCCCCTCGGGTCAGTAATGCAACCGCCGCAGGATCACCAAGCACACACCTTGCCGTAATCCGGCAATCGGCTCCTCGCGAGGCCCTCTTGAGGGCGCCAGTAGGATCCTTGGGAGGCTTAAACCCTTGTGAGCCCCCGGAGGGCGCGCCTCGGGGGAGGGGGTGCTGCCGCGACATTGGACCGGCTCAAGACCCATGGAACCAAAGATAAGTCGCAACATTTACTTTGCTTGGGAGCGTCCAGGCTCATGACGGCACGTTCCAAATTCTATCTCTAAAGCACATCATAATTTCATACATTATAAGGGCCCCCCTTCAAAAATGCGTTCGCGCCACGTAGGGCCGTATCAGAAGGTTTTTGCATACAGGTCAGAGCTAGAGGGGAAATGCAGGCCTAGCTGGATGTGCTGCCACCAGCATGGTCCTCATCATCATCATTCGTGCTACCTCCCTCGGCTGTAAGCACGACTGCATCGTCTTCAGGGGCAAACTCCGTGACCAGGTCGTCCACATGGTTGTCCACCCAATCTGCCACATTGCCCTGGATGACCCTGCGCACTGGAGCTATCGTAACGTTGAAGTCAAAGGGGGGGTCAAGGCTGAGAAGGTGAGTGAAGACGCGTGAGAACGCACGCCCAAGAAGGCCCCGACTTGTCTTTTCGATGAGCTGGCGAGCTCTCGCGGCCCGGTCCTCTTGACGGGTCATGATCTGAGTGAAGAAGCGGAGGTGGTTGGCGTCATCATCCTCGTGCGGGTGGGAAATGCTCTCTTCGCAGATGGTGTCCAAGGCCCGATTGGCCCTGACCCTGAAGTCCTTGAGCATCGAGGAACGCTCCCGCTGTATCGTCCGACGGTGGTATGCTTCGTTTGCGGTCTTCTCCGCGAGGGACGTGACAGCCTCAACCTGCTGCTGAAGTGAGGACATGCGGCTCGAGCGGAGGATAAGTCGGCTTGGACGGAGACCTGAGCATCCCTGGCAGTCCTCTCGCGTAGCTCTGCCACAGCTAGCTTCGCCCTGAGGACGGTGGCCCTGCCCTCAAGCCCGACCTGCTGCAGTTCGAAGCGAGTCTCTTGGAGCCCCAACTCCCGGTAGTGCTCGTCAGTGTGAGCCGCACGAATCTTCACCACCCTTTGGTCGACCTCCTGTTGGATCCTGGCTTCACGAGCGACGACGGCGTCCTTAGCCGCAGCTGCCTGATGCTCCCTCACCTCTAGTCGCTCGAGCTCTAGGCTATCCTCCAAGACCTCAAGCGCCAGCGCTACCTCGCGTGCCTGGACCTCCTTCTCATTGAAAGGGTCCTCTCTCGGCAGCGCCGTAAGGGCGGCCCTATGTGCCTGGACCTGCCGCTCAAGGGCGACATTCGAAGCTTGAAGCTCCCTCTCCCGCTCCTCGGTCACCTCACGACGGTAGTCGGCGGCCCTGGCTTCTTCCAAAGTGCGGGCACAAGCCTCGCGAGAGGTGGCGAGGGATACCGCGGCATCTGCGCGGGCGCACTCATGCTGTAGATGCCCGAGGTTGATGGCGACCTTCAGCTGGTGCCACTCGCATGCCAAGCGGAGGCCCTTCGCCTCGAGGTGGGCATCGACATCAACAAGCTCTCCAGCAAGCCAACTTAGTGCACCCATCGCTTCCTGGAAAAGGTCATGGCGGACGGCGATGCGCCCGTGCGTAAGCTCCAGCGCACGACCAAGCCCTTCCTCTGCATCGGGAGCTGCCAGATGAGCGTGCAGCAGCTCGCTCATCTCCGGCAAGGGGCTGGTGGCCGTCGCTTCCCTAGCCGCTCCCCAGGCCTCGGCAAAGGCGCTAGGCGGCACGGCCTCGCAGCTCGAAGATGAAGCTGATGCTGGGGCCCAGCCGCCGGCGATGACCAGTGGAGCAGCCGTCGGCACGCTTCCTATGCCCTAGGAGCGACCTAGAAGGAAGGATGCTGGGAGCACAGGCTCACGGCCTCCCAGCGGCGCATCCGTCTTGCGGAATGGCCCCGCGCCCTGCGCAGGTGTTTGGCGCGGGGGGCTTGGAATCATGTGCGGACCAAGGACCTCCGGAGGACACTCCCTAGGAGGTTTCGCCGCTGCAGTCGAAGGTATCCTGAGGAGCCAGGGTCAGGAAAGGATATGACACGCGGAGAACCACAAAGATAAGGCACTTACTCGTCTATGGCTATGTACTGTCTCTGTTTCAGGGGCCGGTAGGCATCACCACTGCAGCTCCAGAGCCCTTTCCTATTGTGGAGTGCTCCAAGATTCAGTCGAAGTGAGTCGAGGGTCGGAGCATGGCCCTTGGCAACTGGGTAGCGTGCCGCCACCTCAGGAGCGGTTGTCGGGGCTCCGGGAGGAGCCGACTCAAGAGCATCGGGCCTCACCAGCTCGCCATCAACCACCTCAGGAGCGCACGCCAGAACTTCAGGGGCGACTACCTCAGGGGAGCCTGACGGCATCCGCTCCCCAACGGTCGCCCCAGGGGTACCCGACGATGTTTGCCCCACTACAACCACATCTGGAGCGCACGCCACAGGATCGGCGAGCACAAGGGCCACCAAGATGGGATTCCTGCGAGGCCCCTCAGACCCGCTGGGCGCATCCCCCACATGCCGAAGCAAGGCATCTGCTTTACGAAGGCCTCCTCATTCGAGCATTGATACAGGAGGCACTTGTCTGCTGGAAGCGCGGCAGGCGCCGGGTCACCCGTCAGGAGCTGGAGCACCGTCTACAGCTTGGAGGGAAGCGAGGGAACTTGTAGCCTCACAGGGTCTTGGAAGCCGGAAAAGGCCTGCATTGGGCGAGAGTGGTGCTGAAGCGGGGCGATGCACCGCTGGACGAACTACCTCACCACCATCTACGCCGTTACCCCCGCCTTCTTCAACTTGGCCAACCTGGACCAAACACGGGCGAGCCGCTAGTCGACGAGCTTCGCATGCCCCAGCCAGCGCTCGGCTCCGCCAGCGCCTACGAAAGCTAGAGAAGGGGGCTGTACGCGGCGGCGTCCACATACACCCACTGCTCCCGGAATCCCGTCGCCTCCGGGCGAAGTGTGAAGTCAATGCCAGAGCCAGTCGTCGTTGCCGCCTCCCGGAACGACACACATCCCGAGCATTGTCTATTGTTGACGAGATGAAAAGAGAAGAAATGGCAGAGCTAGGCCAAGATGGGGCGACACCCACAATGACCTCGCACAGGAAGGCAAAAGCGGCAAGGACCACAATGGACCCGGGGTGGAGATGCAGCGTATGGATCTGATAATTGCAAGAGCACGGCATTTAAGAAATCGGAGAAAGGGGGACCAAGCCGGCTAGGAGGGCATGAAGATGGATGGGGATCTCGGTGGCCATCATATCGATCTGGGCCCGTGAGGCAGGCCAGACCACAGTTGCCTTCCACTCATTGGAATCGGTGGAGAGGGTCGGCCAGACCTTGTCCAACCCCTCCTGATTGATCACCGACGACCGGCCAAGCGTGGGCTCAAAGCCCAAAGGGGATTCAGCGGGCACCTGAGTCTTTCCCCCTTCTTCGATCTCGGAGCCATGGTAGAGGAGGTGTATCAGCGCCAGCACAGAATCTAAAAGGGGATGAATGAGCTCTTTAGAAGAGAAGAAGCGGAGGACAGGCGCAACGGGCAATGTTGGCTGAGCGGCGCTCGCAACGGGCAGTCGTCAAGTCGAATGGTTGCCGAGGCGGCATGCGGAAGTGGACACGCCCATGTCCTGTCAAGCGCCACGCGTAGACCAGGGCCGCAGGCGGTTGGGGCATGTGCACTTCGCCCTTGCCCTTTGGCTTCGCCTCGAAGCAAAGTCCGAGCGCGCCTTGGGCTCGGGGGCTACTGGCTGCGTCCCTGGAACTGGGGTACCCATACTTGCCTGCCTGGGGCCCACGACGTGGCTCCATCAACGGCCTGGTATGACCCGTCTTCAGCACCAACAACACAAGACCCTCGCGAGGCGGACATCATCAAGACCTCCAGAAGGAGCAACCTCCTTAGGCTGTCTCCTGAGGAGCAGAGATTTCTATGCAAGGCCTCACCTCGTGAGGTTCGGAAGACGCAAGCCATGACGACCAAGGCCAGGCGGGCGCCATCGGGCGCAGCACAGCAGGTTTCCTCTTTGGTGCTAAAGAGGCAAGCACATGCGCGGAGTCCCGAGGCATCAACCAAAGGTTTCCATTTCCATGCAACATGACCAAGACCGCCAGGACGACAGGGTCATTGCCGAGCCCACCACAGCGTTATGACCAGAAGCTTTGTAGGCGAAGACCACCTTTCATCAGGAAATGATGTACTAGTTCTCCCCCTTTGAAGTTTGTTATTGTGGGATCCCTTCACGCCTTCGTTTTTGGGGAAGAGGACTAAGGCCACTATAAGTATAGCCTACTCACCACCATAGAGAGGGGATCCAGAACATCCGCGCCCTCACCAGCTCACCCCAACACAAGAACACACCTACTGAGGTCGTTCTACCGTTGTACTAGTTCATCCTTAGCCCACCTCGAGGCCAATCCACCACAAAGCAGGAGTAGGGTTTTACACCGCATGGTGGCCCGAACCTGGGTAAACTGCTGGGTCCCATTTTCTTCTAGTTCATCGAGCTAGGTTGTGAGATCGATGAGTTGGCAGACTGGGGTGGTTGAGTTCTTCACATGCAGCCCAGAGTTCGAATCTATCAAGGGTATGCGGAGCCCCGGATCCGACACTCTTTACTCCCATACACAAATAAGCTACTTACTCGGGTCTATGCTTCTGTCACTCATGCCACTCACCATAAGCGAATCATGATTGCGCGGCATGGAGAGCACCATAGGACAACACCAATAATAAAACATAGAATTCAAACCAATCATGATCATCAATCAACCCATAGGAAAAAATGGATCTACTCAAACATTGTAGGATAGCCATACATCATTGGGAAATAACATATAGCGTTGAGCACCTTGTTTAAGTAGAGATTAAAGCGGGTAAAAGAGAGGTTACACCGCTGCATAGAGGGGGAGAGAGTTTGTGATGAGGGCAGCGAAGTTGTTGGTGTAGACCGTCGTCACGATGATGGCCCCGGCGGCGTTCCGGCGCCACCGGGAGAGAGGGAGAGAGAGCCCCTCCTTCTTCTTATTCCTTGACCTCCCCTAGATGGGAGGAGGGTTTCCCCTCTGGTCCCTGGCCTCCATGGTGGCGGAGGGGTGGGAGCCCCTCCGAGATTGGATCTCTCTCTCTCTCAGTGTGTTTCCATTTGTTTTTGCATACCGTTTTTTTGGCCTTTCACCATTCTTTGAATTCCCGGAGATCACAAATATTCTAAAATAAATCTTTGTAAAATTTTATCGCGTTTGGACTTTGTTTGGTATGGATATTCCGCGAAACAAAAAACATGCAACAAAGAGGAACTGGCAGTCGACACTAGATCAATATGTTAGTCCCAAAAATAATATAAAATGTTGCCAAAAGTGTATGAAAGTTGTAGAATATTGACATGAAACAATCAAAAATTATAGATACAACAGAGACGTATCAATCTTGCGTATACCTCCACATCTGGTGGGGACTGATACTTTCCAACTTATCTATAATTTTTTTATTGTTCCATGCTACTAAAGTATCATTCTTGGATGTTTTATACTCATTTACTAGCAACTTTATATCATCTTTTGGGACTAACCTATTGACATAGTGCCCAATGCTAGTTGCTGTTTTCTGCTTGTTTTTTTTACTTTGGAGAATATCAATACCAAACGAAGTCCAAATGCCATGAAACTTTTTGGAGATTTTTTTCTGGACAGAAGACACCCACGGAGCCAAAGAAGTGCACTAGAGGAGGCCCGTGGGGTCCACTAGGCACCAGGGCACGCCAGAAGGCCCAGGCACGCCCTGGTGGGTAGTGGGGCCCACAGGAGGCTTCTCCACCTACCTTCGCCTCTATAAATACTCTAAATTCCGCAAAACCCTAGGGGAGTCGACAAAACACAATTCCAGCTGCCGCAAGTTCCAGAACCACGAGATCCAATCTAGAGGCCTTTTCCGGCACTTTGCCAGAGGGGTCAATGATCACGGAGGGGTTCTTCATCATCACCCTTGCCCCTCCGATGATGTGTGAGTAGTTTACCATAGACCTACTGGTCCATAGGTAGTAGCTAGATGGCTTCTTCTCTCTTTTTGATCTTCAATACAATGTTCTCCTCTTGGAGATATATTTGATGTAATGACTATTTGAAGTGTGTTTGTTGGGATCCGATGAATTGTGAGTTTATGATCACATCTATCCATGAATATTATTTGAGTCTTTGTTGAACTCTTTTATGCTTGATTGTTATAGCCTCGTATTTCTTCTCCAAAACTTTGGGTTAGTTTGTCCAACCAGATTTATTTTTCTTGCCATGGGAAGAGGTGCTTGGTGATGGGTTCGATCTTGCGGTGCTCAATCTCAGTGACAGAAGGAGACATGACACGCATGTATCGTTACCATTAAGGATAAAAAGATGGGGTCTATTCCTAAATAAATAGATCTTGTCTACACCATGTCATCATTCTTATTGCATTACTCTGTTTTTCCATGAACTTAATACACTAGATGCATGTTGGATAGCGGTCGATGTGTGGAGTAATAGTAGTAGATGCAGGCAGGAGTCGGTCTACTAATATTGGATGTGATGCGTATATACATGCTCATTGCCTTGGATATTGTCATAATTATTTGCTCTTCTATCAATTTTCCAATAGTAATTTGTTTATCCACGATATGCTATTTTCTCGAGAGAAGCCTCTAGTGAAATCTACGCCCCCGGGTCTATTTCCTATCATATTAAAACAAAAAATGCCTTGCTGCACCTTTTCTTTCTTTATTTTATTTTGTGTTTTTTCTAGATCTATTTATCCAACCTCATACAATTTAATCTATCTCAATACCGAGGAGGGATTGCAACCCCTCTTACGCGTCGGGTTGCAAGTTTTTGTTGTTTGTGTTCATGTGTTGTTTACATAGTGTTGCTTGATTCTCCTATTGGATGGATAACCTTGGTTTCATAACTGAGGGAAATACTTAGCTTTGTTATGCTACATTGTCCTCTCCTCTTCGGGGAATTACCAACGTAGATACAAGCAATCATGGACACCCTTGTCTACTCTGATGGTGAGTCATCGGTCGGGGACACCGAGTCGATCCTCCCGCTGTATGACAGCAGACTTGGGGGATGCTCTAATGACGAGCCGACCCCGGTCGATCGCGATCCACCCCATTGGACCACCATATACATGGCAGGGACTGCACTGACCCTTGACTCTACTACAACAGGTGCCATAGGGGGAGCCGGTGCTTCAACTATAGATCCAAGCATGTGTGGCCCAGTCAAGCCGCTCGCTCAAGTCCTTTTGGAGCTACTCGCCTCATTGACAATGCTCCTAGTGTCACCCGTAATAGCGGAGAACCAGGAGGAGCGCAATGTGGAGATAGCAAAAATCTGTGAGCAGATGGCTAAGGCTCGGGAGGATATCAATGCCGAGAACACTCACATGGTGCAGCTACGGGCCCAGATTCACAATGAAGCAGAGGGTCTGAGAACAGAGGCTTGGCACCTGGGTCTACGGCAAAACGCTTCAGATGTGGTTCATAGGAGGAGGCACGAGAGCCGCCTGCCCCTTGATTTTGAGCCTATGCGTCTGTTTAACACACCTGCGCCGGGGCTGGAATAGGCACCCCGGGAGCTCCAGGAGCGCCCCAGGCAAGCCGGGTTGTACCCCAGGATGGATATGGGAGGCCACCCCCGGCTCAGCCTTGTCAGCCGGCTGAGCAGCGCCAACTCGAGTTGGCCCAGTGCCCACCACCGGTTTGAACAACCTTAGACCATTTTGTGACACCGGCGTTTCATTTTTCTAACCCAGTCGATAACTTGCTGGCGGCAGCTACCGACCTCGCCGCACTTCCGATCACAGGGAATACACCGGTCGAGATCGAGGCCCTAAACACCATCGAGATGTTGAAGACCGCGGTTGCCCAGCAAGCAAGTTATTCATACAGCCAGCAGCGACTCCACTCCACCCTACACCCGAGCTGAAGTAGAAGTCGCCATGCTGAGTCGCCGGCAATCTCTAGCAGCGCCCAACGGAGAAGCGAGCATGACCGCAACTTGCCTCGGCTTGGAGCCCTAGACGCTCAGGAGATCGCCGACATAGCCCACGCACGGCGGGAAGCAGAAGCAGCCAACATGCGGCACAACCATCACCCACTTTAACTCCTTTGGCCTCGCAGGGGGTAGGGTCAAGTACGAGAACCATTGGGATTCCGTGCCTAGTGCCGACTCTGTGGAACAAGTGCACGCCTAAGGATTTCAAAGGCCCTCATAAGGTCTCCAATCACACGACCGACCTTGAGCCGACAGCTTGGATTGAGAGTTACGAAATCACCATGGACATGATGGATGTTACTGACGCGAGTATTTAACCATGATGCTGGAGGGGCCAACTCGTACTTGGCTGAAGAACTTGCCCCCTAATTCCATCAACACTTGGTCAGTGTTGAAGGAATGTTTCATCAAACAATTCCATGGAACCTATAAGCACCCGATGACAATTGAGGATTTACAAAATTGTGTCCAGCGTGAGGGCGAATTGGCTCATCATTGGTCTCGGCGGGTCGCGGACATCATCTAGTCTTCCGATGGCATATAGGCTGCCCAGGCCATCTTAATTCTGGAGAAAAATTGCCATTTTGATCCTTTGGTTTGAAACTTGGGTGCCTCAAGCGCAATGTTTAGGACATGGGAGGTCTCATGGATGTCCTTACCAGATACGCTGAGTTGGATACCACAAAGTATCCCACGTGAGATGACGAAAAGGCCGGCAAAGGCAAGAAAACGGTGGTGGCAAGGGACAGCAGTAGAACAGCTCTGGGTAAAACGACAACCATGGAAATCATGGCAATGGCAGCAAACGCAAAAACTCGGAGGGCGGACCGGACTTTGTTGCCAACACCAATACTGGTTTCAAGGGCCAGAGACTGAATAATTCTGGGAGGCCATTCAATGCAAAAAGCTTGCAATTTCGAGGAAGCCCTCAAAGGTCTGTGTCCCAAGCACAATACTCAGGATAAGCAAGCGAACCATTCTTGGGAAAACTGTTATATTATGTAGCAATTTTGCAACCAAGCTTACCAGAAACACCAAGGTGGCAGCGGCAGAAACCCAGGGCAACCTGGGGCCGACAGCTCAGGATCCGGTTTTCAGGGAGCCGGTACATCCGGTGATTTACATAGTCCTAGCGGCTCTGGATCTGGGTATCAGGGGTCCGGCAATCATGAAGGTGGAAATCAGCATTCTGGCCAAGGTACTCAGCAGCAAGGCAACTAGTTAGGTTTTCAGAGCAATCCTAAGTAGTTAAATAGTGGGCAGTATCACGTCTTTACGACTAGAACCTGCAAGCGGGATAGCAAACAACAGAAGCGTGTTGTCAACCTGGTTTCACTGGCCGTTCCTAAATATTTGAATTGTGCAGAACAACCAGTCACGTGGAGTAGGGCGGATCATCCCCCCCCCCCGGGTCGAGAATCCGGGTTGTTTGGCCTTGGTGGTGGCACCTCAGGTCGATGGCTATAAGCTTACCAAGGTGCTGATGGTGAGGAAGCAGTATCAACGGCTTGTACTATGATACTTTCAGGCGCATGAATTTGTCAGAAAAATAGATCCTACCATCCTCAACCCTTCTTCACGGGATCATTCCTGGAAAGTCTGCCTATCCCATACGGCGGATTAAACTGGAAGTTGCGTTTGGCAATGAGTATAATTACAGAACAAAGTTTTGATGTTTGAGGTGGTTAAGATCAGAAGCCCATATCATGCTCTGTTTGGGTAGCCGGCTTATACTCGTTTCATGGCCCGACCTTGCTACATGTATCTCAAACTCAAAATTCCCACACCGAAGGGAACTATCACAGTCGATGGTAATAGAAAAATTGCTCGAGAGTGTGAAGAAGGGGACGTGGCTTATGCTGAATCAGCCTGCACAACAGAGGAGTTGAAGTTTTATGCATCCAATGTTGACCCGGCTGACATGACCCCCCTGAAGAAACCCACCATAGAGTCTGATCCCCTGCTCAATTTTAAATCGGCCGAGGACACGAAACAAGTTGACTTCACCCCTCGACTCATCCAAACAATTTACTATTGGGACTGGCATGGATCCCAAATAGGAAAGTGCCCTCATCGAGTTCATCCTTGAGAATCGGGACATCTTCGCATGGAAACCTTCTGACATGTCTGGTGTACCGAGAGAATTCACTGAGCACCACCTCAATGTCGATCCTAAGATGAAACCAGTCCGGCAATACCTCTGTCATTTTAATGAGGAGAGACGCAAGGCTATTGGGGAAGAAGTGGCCCGGCTCCTAGCTGTCGGGTTCATCGTGGAAGTTTTTCACCCAGAGTGGTTGGCAAATCCAGTGCTTGTGCTAAAGAAAAACAGAACTTGGCGAATGTGTGTTGATTGTACAGACCTTAACAAGGCTTACCCAAAGGATCCCTTTGCTCTTCCCCGCATTGATCAAATCATCGATTCCACAGCTGGGTGTGAGAGTTTATGTTTCCTGGATGCTTACTCCGGCTATCATCAGATAAACATGGCTGTTGAGGATCAGGAAAAGAAGACTTTCATCACACCCTTTGGGGTCTTCTGCTATGTCTCTATGCCCTTTGGGCTTAAAAGTGGGGGAGCTACTTATTAGTGTTGCATACAGAATTGTATTCACAATCAGATCGGGCAAAATGTTCATGCTTATGCTGACGATATAGTGGTCAAGTCTCAGAAGAAGGAAACACTGTTGGCTGACCTCAAGGAAACCTTTGACAATCTTTGGGTTTATAAGATGATGCTTGACCCAGCCAAGTGTGTTTTTGGTGTTCCAGTAGGCAAATTGCTAGATTTTCTGGTGTCTAAGCGAGGCACTGAAGCTAATCCAGAGAAAATAAAGGCGGTGACCTCCTTTATTGGGGAATGTTGCATGGGAAACACAAGTTTCCTACGCTCACCAAATCAATCTAGGGGATGACCATCTATGAGAGGAGAGATTGGATCTACATACCCTTGTAGATCGCTAAGTGGAAGCGTTAAGAAATGCGGTTGATGTAGTCGACCGTCTTCATGATCCAATCATGATCCGTCCCATGAACGTCTTCGCGATCCAATAACGATCCGTCCCGCACACTCCCAATCCAAGTGCCGAATGGAGGGCACCTCCATGCTCAGCACACGTACGACTTGATGACTCCTTCACCTCCTCGATCCAGCGAGCGATGGTGAAGTAGTAGCTCTAGTCCTCCGGCAGCACGACGGCGTGGTGGCGGTGGTGGTGGAGGAATCTCAGCAGAGCTTCGCTAAGCGCTACGGAGAGGAAGAAGGCTATGAGGGAGAGGAGGGGTTGCGTTGTGGCATATGAGGGTGCGGCTTCCCTCTCTCTACCTCTCTATATATAGGGGGAAGGGGGAGACGGGGTGCCCCTAGGAGATCCCATCTAGGGCTGGTGGCCACACACTACAAAAAAAGACACATCCCTGACATTTTGGGCTAAACAAAATTATTTTCGGTCATGCTTATGACACTTCTATGACGATAATTGTGACAAAAATCGGTATCATCATAGATGTGGTGGGATCCTACTTCTATGACAAAAAATCATGGCAGAAAATGGGCTTTTCGTCCTGGGCGGGCCGGAGACGCACCTCCATGACATTCTTTGGGCCATCCATGACGGAAAAAATCATGGTAGAAGCGAGGGCGAGGAAAATATCGAGGAGTTCCCAATTACGGTGGTTGGTCGGGGACGATCGATGCAAGGAGGGATTGCGCATTTCTCTCATACACGTACGCGCGTGGGTGTGAGGCGGTGGGCTCTAACTGAACCCGAGCGAGGCATTCGCTTACTGAACTTGAGCGATTGCACTGGCTACGCGTTACTGAACCTGAGCGATCAATCGATCCCTAGTTGTTAACTGAACACGATTGAGCGATTCCTTCGCTACTGCTGCTAACTGAAGCCTATCGAACCTGCTTCTTCTTGATGAACAATGAGCGTTGTTGGGGGTTGGATGAACAGTTCCAGGTGGGGGTAGGATGAACAGGACCCCGTGGTAGTAGAGGTCGTTGCTACTAGATGAACAGGACCCCGATCGAGAGGAGGCCGCCACACACCCGAGCTGGTTGGGGGTGGATGAATAGGACCCCATGGAGGGCTGGTTGAACAGGACCCCATGTGGAGGGCTGGTTGAATAGTAGCCGCTGGAGGCTGGATGAACATGACCCCCATGGTGAACAGTAGCTGGTGGAGGCTGGAGGAAGTCGACGGTTGATGAATAGTAGTAGGTGGAGGCTGGAGGAAGTCGACGGTTGATGAATAGTAGCCGATGGAGGCTGGAGCGAGGCAGTGAGACGGTGGATGAACAGTATCCCGTGGAGTCTCGTTTTGCGGTATGCCACACCCCTCCCAATGAACAAGACCCCTATTTTGACCGTAGGCGCTCCAACACAAGTCCGCTTCCTCCGTTTTGCGGTAGGCCACACCCCTCCCAATCAACAGCACACCGTTTCGACCGTAGGCACTCGAACACAAGTCCATTTCCTCCATTTTCCGGTACGGCAGACCCAGTTTCGGCCATTCCGTCCAAGTCGGTTGGCTCCCGATGAACACAACGCATTCTGACCCAGTCTGTTGCCTCCCAATGAACACGATGATGTTTCTTCTTTCCGACCCAGTCAGTTGGCTGCCGATGAACATGGCGCCGTCGCTGTACACGTTCGAGACCCCGCCCGTATGTACGTACATAACCATATTTACCTTCTTGCAGTGTGGCTATACGTACGTGTACATGATATAGACGACACTGTCTGAACAACTAACGCTCCTTACTGGGCCCCGGTTCATCGTGGCAGAGAGACCGATGGACCACTATGTACATACAGGTTTGCGACCAGAACGAGAATGCTACATACGCTTCCACCGGGTGGGTCCCGGCTGTCTGGGGGGATAAGGAGGCACATCCTTGCATGTGAAGATATTGATGGTGGGTCCAAGCTGACAGGGGAGGATTCTTTTCTTTGTGTGTAATAAGGAGGCACTTCCTTGCGTGCGAAGATGTAGTTGGTGGGTCCATCTGCCAGCCTCACCGCGTACAGTCCTCTTCTGATGGCTGTCATTCATTGACCACGGTGACCACACCATGTGGACAACACCAGGCAATGGACAACGGTGAGGCAGGGAACAATGCGGAGCCTAGGAACATGCGTAGGGTAGTAGGAGGGTCGACTGGCTCGGCTACGGTGTGAGGCTGTCATCGTCGCAGAATAACAGGGGTCTGGGTGAGTAGAGGGATGGCCTGGCCAGTGGTGGGAGTAGTAGGGCACGGTGAGGCCTGCGCGGAAGCACAACCAGCCACGTGTCGGTGCAACAAACCCTGGGTCTGTTGACCAGACTGTGCATAGGCACGGGGACAAGACCACAACTCCAGGATCAGATTGAAGCACACAAGATTAGCCCTTTGGAGGATCCAACATGCGGATCAAGAAGACCAAGAGGAACCAGAGAAGCAAGACACACCAAGGAAAAAGCCTCCCTTGTTGGGCAGGTGAGCCTGGAAAGGACGGGGTTTACCCCGAAAGCAAGCTTTCAAGGCGTCCCGGCAGGCCTGCCGGGACTTACGGAGATAGAACCAACCCACCACGGCACCTCATCATGACCCAAGTCGTCGATCAGTGCAGTGTCAAGCTCAAAGGTGACTAAGTGGCTGCTATCCACCACTTGGCAGCCACTTCCTACAAAAAAACACCTACAAGTGACACCCATCTTGCGACGTGTCAAGTGAGCAGGCGCAACGCTAGGAAAACAGCCCGACAACCGCTGTTGGGCAAGCTATGATGTGACGTTGAGCGGGTTAATGCACTCTGTCAGCCTGTAGATTTAGGTATGATAGCACTATTTGCTATCTAATCAGTGCATAATGACTAATTTGGCACTGTGGTAACCCCTTCTATCTATAAAAGGAGGCCCAAGGCAACCGTAGAAGCGGTTGGATGATTTAGTCCCCCACACACTCATACACGCGTAGCCGCTCTCGCCATAAGGCAACCCTGTCGGGCAAGTGAGTTGCGTTTGCCACCATTCTTTCCACATCAATCCACCAAAGCAGGAGTAGGGTTTTACGCCTCACGACGACCCGAACCTGGGTAAAATTGCCCATGTGATTTCTGCCGTGCTGTCTCACATTTTTCCGCTCATTGTGCAACATGCCATCCCCCGGCCGAACCATAAAAGGGCTCTTGGTCCCATATGTGACTGTGGTTTCACGCGACATCTTTAGCATGCCAGGTAGGGGGATCACTTGTGCGAACCTAAAGACGTTTGTAGCACGCCACCTTCATCGCTATCTTTTCGTCATCAACGGCTCCATCGACTATGGCGCCCAAGAAGAAGCCCGGTGCCACAGCTCACCCATCCACCTCGAAGGATCCACCTCCCGCGGCCACCAGCGATGCGGAGAGTGCGTGGGCGCAGGAGTATGCGAGCACCGCGGCAGACGTGGTCGGTGCAGGTTGCTTCACAACCACCTCCCCTGAAGCAGAAGCGGGAGCGGGAGGCACCGGAGGAGAGCAGCATCAACAACATCTCGGTGGCCATGCCCCAAGAGGTACGAACGAAGGGGTTGTGCCGTCCATACCTCTTCTCCTCGCCGAAGGGCACAGCCCGCAGCGGAGGAGCTCGGTCCGGGGCGAATCGCCACCCTTCAGCCATCCCCATCGCGAGCACGGCCACAAGGCACGAGCCTCCTCTGGAGCTGGTCGACCCCACCGTTGCACCCAACCGAGTCGTTGGCCCTCAAGCACCTTCACCGCATCATGGAGCCATCCATGCGGCTGGATCGCAACAACGAGGACACGTTGCTGCCTCCGCCGGTACCATCAGAAGCTGGGCAATGGCGTGGTCCACATCGTCATCGTGGATGCCAAGCACCGTTACTGAGGGCATGGCATGGGCCCAGCTGTTGTTGAGGTTCCCGCTGGCAGCCGATCAGATGGATGAGTGGAGAGCCACCATCCAAAGTTTTATTGGCTTCGCCGAGGCTGGGGGCTCACACCGAGCTGTCCCGCCACGACCTCCCCAAGCGACGACGACAGCTCACGCTGCTGGCCGTACGGAAGGGGGCACCCCCACTGTGCAATCCCCACAGTGGCGGCCAATGCGGGAGCCACAGAATCAAGAACCCAACGACATCACGATGGCCTCTTCCGACCCCCGAGCACATCCAGGCCAATGGCAAGCCCCTGAGGATCGGTAGACGGGAAGTGCGCATCATCATTGAGCAACACCGTGATGACCACCGTCGGCCCAATGGGCGCGGTGGCCCTAGCGTTGACAAGCCAGTGCTCGAGGATGGCGGGTACCTGCCTTTTGAGGCTGGGTGCCCAGCCTTTACTCGTGAGCTACGACAAGTCTGCTGGCCATCCGTTCGCACGTTCAAGCCAGAGATACCTGAGAATTACGACGGGAGGCTGAACCTGGCAGAGTTCTTGAGCATTTTTATAATTTTCCTCTATGTACTTCACTTAGATCTTTTAGAGCATGGTGGTGGATTTGTTTTAAAGAAACTATTGATTTCTCATGCTTCACTTAAATTATTTTGAGAGTCTCTTAATAGCATGGTAATTTGCTTAATAATATTATGCTTGGTATTCAAGATTTGTGAAACTTTCTTTTGAGTGTGTTGAATACTAAGAAAAGATTGAAGCTTGATAATTGTTTTGAGATATGGAGGTGATAATATTAAAGTCATGCTAGTTGAGTAGTTGTGAATTTAAAGAATACTTGTGTTAAAGTTTGTGATTCCCGTAGCATGCACGTATGGTGAACCGTTATGTGATGAAGTCGGAGCATGATTTATTTATTGATTGTCTTCCTTATGAGTGGCGGTCGGGGACGAGCGATGGTCTTTTCCTACCAATCTATCCCCCTAGGAGCATGCGCGTAATACTTTGCTTTGATAACTTCTAGATTTTTGCAATAAGTATATGAGTTCTTTATGACTAATGTTGAGTCCATGGATCATACGCACTCTCACCCTTCCAACTTTGCTAGCCTCTCTAATACCGCGCACCTTTCGCCGGTATCATACACCTACCATATACCTTCCTCAAAACAGCCACCATACCTACCTATTATGGCATTTCCATAGCCATTCCAAGATATATTGCCATGCAACTTTCCACCATCTAGTTCATCATGACACATTCATCATTGTCATATTGCTTAGCATGATCATGTAGTTGACATAGTATTTGTGGCAAAGCCACCGTTCATAATTTCTTCATACTTGTCACTCTTGATTCATTGCATATCCCGGTACACCGCCGGAGGCATCCATATAGAGTCATACTTTGTTTTAGAATCGAGTTGTAATCATTGAGTTGTAAATAAATAAAAGTGTGATGATCATCATTTAATAGAGCATTGTCCCAAAAAAGAGAGAGAAAGGCCAAACAAAAAAAGAAGGCCCCAAAAAAGAGAAAATAAATAAAAAGGGGCAATGCTACTATCCTTTTACCACACTTGTGCTTCAAAGTAGCACCATGATCTTCATAGTAGAGAGTCTCTCATGTTATCACTTTCATATACTAGTGGGAATTTTACATTATAGAACTTGGCTTGTATATTCCAATGATGGGCCTCCTCAAGTGCCCTAGGTCTTCGTGAGCAAGCGAGTTGGAAGCACACCCACTAGTTTCTTTTGTTGAGCTTTCATACATTTATAGCTCTAGTGCATCCGTTGCATGGCAATCCCTACTCACTCACATTGATATCTATTGATGGGCATCTCCATAGCCCATTGATACGCCTAGTTGATGTGAGACTATCTTCCCCTCCTTTTTGTATTCTCCACAACCACCATTCTATTCCACCTATAGTGCTATATCCATGGCTCACGCTCATGTATTGCGTGAAGATTGAAAAAGTTTTGAAAAAGTTAGAGTATGAAACAATTGCTTGGCTTGTCATCGGGGTTGTGCATAATTTAAATACTTTTTGTGGTGAAAATAGAGCATAGCCAGACTATATGATTTTGTAGGGATAACTTTCTTTGGCCATGCAATTTTGAGAAGACATAATTGCTTTGTTAGTATGCTTGAAGTATTACTATTTTTATGTCAATATGAACTTTTGTCTTGAATCTTTCGAATCTGAATATTCATACCACAATTAAGAAGATTTGCATTGAAATTATGCCAAGTAGCACTCCGCATCAAAAATTCTCTTTTTATCATTTACCTACTCGAGGACGAGCAGGAATTAAGCTTGGGGACGCCTGATATGTCTCCAAGATATCTATAATTTTTGATTGCTGCATGCTATATTATCTACTGTTTTGGACTATATTGGGCTTTATTTTCCACTTTTATATTATTTTCGGGACTAACCTATTAACCGGAGGCCAGCCCAGAATTGCTGTTTTTTGCCTATTTCAGTGTTTCGAAGAAACGGAGTCCAAACGGAATAAAATATTCGGGAACATGATTTTCTCACCGAACGTGATCCAGGAGACTTGGACCCTACTCCAAGGAGTCAAAGAGGAGGTCACGAGGGTGGGGGGCGCCCCCCCTGCCTCGTGGGCCCCTCGGTGCTCCACCGACGTACTCCTTCCTCCTATATATACCTACGTTCCCCCAAACGATCAGAAAAGGAGCCAAAACCTAATTCCACCGCCGCAACTTTCTGTATCCATGAGATCCCATCTTGCGGCCTGTTCCAGAGCTCCGCCGGAAGAGGGCCGTCATCACGGAGGGATTCTACATCATCCTAGCCCCTCCGATGAAGTGTGAGTAGTTTACCTCAGACCTTCGGGTCCATAGTTAGTAGCTAGATGGCTTCTTCCCTCTTTTTGGATCTCAATACAAATTTCTCCCCCTCTCTTGTGGAGATCTATTCGATGTAATCTTCTTTTTGCGGTGTGTTTGTTGAGACCGATGAATTGTGGGTTTATGATCAAGTCTATCTATGAATAATATTTGAATCTTCTCTGAATTCTTTTATGTATGATTGGTTATCTTTGCAAGTCTCTTTGAATTATCCGTTTGGTTTGGCCAACTAGATTGGTAGTTCTTGCCATGGGAGAAGTGCTTAGCTTTGGGTTCGATCTTGCGGTGTCCTTTCCCAGTGACAGAAGGGGCAGCAAGGCACGTATTGCATCGTTGCCATCGAGGATAACAAGATGGGGTTTATTTCATATTGCATGAATTTATCTCTCTACATCATGTCATCTTGCTTAAGGCGTTACTCTGTTTTTAAATTAATACTCTAGATGCATGCTGGATAGCGGTCGATGAGTGGAGTAATAGTAGTAGAGGCATAATCGTTTCGGTCTACTTGTCATGGACGTGATGCCTATATACATGATCATGCCTAGATTTTCTCATAACTATGCTCAATTCTGTCAATTGCTCAACAGTAATTTGTTCACCCACCGTAGAATACTTATGCTCTTAAGAGAAGCCACTAGTGAAACCTATGGCCCCCGGGTCTAGTCTCATCATATCAATCTCCATCACTTTAATCTTGCTTTGCTTTTTTACTTTGCTTTTACTTTTTACTTTGCATCTTTATACCAAAAATACCAAAAATATTATATCTATCAGATCTCACTCTCATAAGTGACCGTGAACGGATTGACAACCCCTAATCGTCTTGGTTGCGAGTAGCTATCGCTTTGTGCAGGTACGAGGGACTTGAGCGTGGCCTCCTACTGGATTGATACCTTGGTTCTCAAAAACTGAGGGAAATACTTACGCTATTCTGCTGCATCATCCCTTCCTCTTCGGGGAAAACAAACGCAAGCTCAAGACGTAGCAAGAAGGATTTCTGAGAAAAAAAAGAGAAAAATAAAAAGAGAGAAAAGAGAGAAAATGAAAAGGAAGAGAAAAATAAAGAAAAATATAATAGGAAAAAGAAAATAAAGTAAATAAAAGATAAAAAAGAAAAAGAAAGAAAAAATAATAAGAAAAAAATAAAAAAGCAAAAGAAAGATGAAAGATGAAAGAATGAATTAAAAAATGAGAAAGAAAAAATAAAAGAGAAGGAAAAGAAAAAAATAAAAAGATATAAGAAAAAAATAATGAAAAAGAGATTAAGAGAGAAAAAAATGAGAAAAAAATAAAAAAGAGTAA